>NC_081155.1:30969970-31190024 GCF_012432095.1 Onychostoma macrolepis
ATCAATGTCATACTGGCATAATCTGCCCACTCTGAGTAATTCATCACAGAGCAGTGTGTAAGTCCCATGATCACACACACACACACACACACACACACACACACACACACACACACACACATAGACACACACAGTCCACCCGCAGGCCATACACAATGATCGTACTGTATGGTGAGGCTGCCACCACAATAGAACTGCAGAAGCCTTTGTGTATCTGTCAACCCCTGTCTGACTATCTTAATAGATCACACACTCAGAGAGAGAGAGAGAGAGAGAGAGAGAGAGATGTAGTGATATTTGTCCATCTGTCCATAGTTTCAATTTTGCATTGGAGAGAAGAGGAAAGGAAAGGAGTAGAGGTCTATTAAAACCTTGAGATAATTTTACTTTATTTTGACAGTTGCAATTCAATACACCTCTAACAGCACACTCACGATCTTTCTCATATACATATGCTCAAATGCCTTTTAAAATCATCTTCATTAGGTAGAAGAGATTTCTACAACATGTGAGATATAGCATTCTCATATGAACTAAGCAAAGCTGAAACACAAAACAATGAGGTAATGTTGGTTCCTGCAGACATATACATAGGCAGAAGATGGAATAACGGTTGGATAGAGGCGCAGATATGGGTGGCTGAGTGAGAACTGTACCCATCTAACAGAAATTACTTTCAGCTGACACTAACTTGTCTGTAATTAATTATCAGCTTTGTAGGTCTTTACATTGAAACAAGTGTGGTTAATGAAGTTGTTTTAGAAGTTTTGAAGGTAATTTGCATACCTATTGTTAATTTTAAAAAATTGTCAAAAAAAGTTTTTATTATTTGTATTTATTTACTTTGTCTTCTATTTTGCAGTAGTATTATCTAATAAAATCATAAAAATGACTTACATGAAGAGTTTTCCTTTTGGTGGTGTGCATGTTTGTTTTCCCATTGTATGAGTGACAATGGAATTTGAAGATTTAACATATCAAACATATAATGAAAATGTAACCTTATCTATCTTGTACATGTGTGTTATAGCTCTTACCGTGAATGAGTCATCCACATATGTTTCATTTTTTTTTTTTTTAATTCTGACCTTTTGATTTTTAATCAAAATATCACAACATGATCTTCTGGTGAAAGCGACAGACTTCTCTCTTGTGTTGTATACGACTTCTCAAATCACGTAATCCGTTTAAACTCCATCCCTAAAATTGAATATAGTTTTATTGGATATAGATTTTCCTTAAAATGGCCTGCCTACTTCATTCATCCAAATGCTCACCTCAGGATGGCATTCTAGTAATGCCACCGGGGATGAGTAGACATCGAAAGTTTTTGTGTGTGTTAGTGGTTTAAGAGGTCATTCCTCTATGTCTTATATGGACTGAAAGCTGAGCATCTTAAAAACCCTTCAAAAGCTGGAAGGCAAATCGGTACTCACTTCAGCTGCTCTTTTACTTTTCTCTTCTCCGCTCTCTCCATCTCCCTCTTAAAACATGGCCCTCAGTCATGCGTTTATAGAGCGAGAGAGAACGACCTGGTGTGAGTGTGTGTGCGTTTGTGTCCTCGGGTCACACTGATAAAGGCTGCGTCTGTGAAAGCGTGCTAGCTTTAGTCTGTCTAAAAACATATTGACCGGTGAAGGATACCATCCACAATCACAGAAAGCCAATAATGCACGTCAAACACATACCGCTGCAGTCTGTACACTTGCTCCAAAAGATTATTCATAGTTGGCGTGTTGCTCTTTTTCCAGTTCTGTCCATCAGACATAAACTTCAATAAACAGTCAGCCACCGCTGTCTGTCAAACACAAATATTTGCCTAACCACACCCACATCTCCAGAGCAGCCAGACACCATGATGGAGAGTTTTATTACACCAAATCAAAGAAAGATCAGATCCATTTGTGCTTTTAGACACAACATTCAGTAAAATACAAATGACTCATCAATAACTTCCCCCTACATGTCTGCCAACAGACAGATGTTTACTTAGCTATTTAAATGGGGACATTCCAAAGACATCCACTGTGTTTTTATAAACAGCTAGTTTTAAATACAATAACCACATCCTAACCCTAACAGAAAACTTTCTGCAGTTTTAAGATAAAAATTACTTTATTTTGTTTTGTCAGATTTAGCTCACTTTTAGGTACAAATTGTCCCCAAAATATTGTTAAGCAGGCACACACATACTGTACACACACACACACACACACACACACACACACAGACAGTCCTTTATGACAACGGTTCTCAATTGTCTTGTTAAAACGAACCCAAAATTGTTACAGTTTTTGTTCTGATAGCTTCACAATTCCAGGGTCACAAATCACCTGTGACTTGATAGAAGCATCTAAATCAGGCAGATTCCTACAAGGAAAGGTTGTGTGACATGCCCTCATTCTCAAAAACTATCAACAAATTATACAGGTAAAAGAAAATACTACACAGATTTAGGGATGTAACGTTGCATGTCAAGCCAATTGAAAATCAATAATAATATGTGACGATTCAAATCGGTTGTTATGTTAAAGGAATCATGATGTTATTTTCTTTTCATCTTGCCTCTGTATAGTGTTTATGAGCACAGCACTGCTTTGTTTACAGCGGTAAGCAAAGGAAACGCTATATTGCCGCTGTTCCATAAGCAACACCTGCTGTCAGAGAGAGTGAATGCGTTCTCATGCAGTCCATCTGCTGTTTTTGTTTTGTGCAGATGTTTTAAGTTGTAAAATATCACAAAACTAAAGTCAGACTATTCTGTTTTTGCTTTGAATTTTGAAATTATACAATCTAATTTAAAGTGCCCATATTATGGGTTATGAAAGGTTCATATCCCAACAACGGGTTGACATGCATGCAAGGTCAAAAACACTTTCATTGTCTTATAATATGCATTTATTTTTTACCTTACTTGCTCAACGACTCCCAAACGATTCGCTCAACGATTAATTTTTCCAAACCCCTATTTTACGTCACACTAATCTGCGGTGATTGGTCCGATTGGTCGATTTCATTTCCATTTCATAAAGCAGCATTTGTGAGTGCAGTGCTGCTTTGTGTACAGCGTTACCGGGGAAACAGCTATTTTTACCGCTCCAAAAGCAGCACCTAGTGGCAAAGAATGAATTTGCATTTTCATTCAGACCAACGCTAAAATTGACTGATGGTTTTACGCAGCAAACACGCAGAGCTGTAAATGTGAACCAGTATATTTATCCCACGGGGGAAGCCCCGCCACAGGTAGAGCGCAAGTCTGTGGGAAACACTGTATCAGTCTTCAGTAAAATGACAGGGACACAACACAAGTTTGGGGCTATACTGCTGTTGTATTGCTGTAAAAATTTCAATTTGTACCATTGATTCTTTACAGCCTCGTCTTTTGGCAGTAAAAATAAATAAATAAATAAAACGGATTTACAGTCACAGTGCAGAGCACAACGTCAGTGTTTGAGGGATGGGGGGGGTTCAAGTTTTTCTGTGCGAAGTGGGCGGGCAATATGCTAATGTTTCATGTTGACGTCAACATGAAACGGCTTGGGATTCATTTTAAAAACGACTAATTTCAATGATTCAGAGTCGACTCTTTCTTTTGAGAGACAATAACTTGATACACGGTGCACTTTCAGATTTAAAACTGTGCAGGATGTTTTCATTCACTTAGAGCTGTGTTACACACAGCATTAAAGGTAATTTCCAAAAAATCCATAATAGGGGCAAATTAAATCATAAACTGACTTTGTTTGGATCGTGATTAAAATGCAGCAGTTACCTCTAATTTTAAATGGTAAGAGCACAAGCAAGTTTGTTTATATGAAGAGATTTATTTTATTTATATTATTTTTGCTGTATTATTATTGTGATTTCAATTTCACAACAAAATGTGCAGCATTTTGTCTGATAAATAATAAAAGGACACCTTTTCTTTTATAATTTGTATCATTTTTTTTAAATCGAAAACATCAAAATTAATGAGACATTTTAGAAAAAAAAAAAAGTGCAACATGTTAAGAAAATTAATATTGTCATCATTTATTCACCTTCATGTAATTCCAAAGACTTTTGTTCATTTTCAAAACACAAACGACTGACAGTTTTAATTATAAATGAAACCTGAGAGATATGTCTTTTCATTTAAAGTCAATTTCACCTAAACGTTGACACTTCATAAAGTTCACAAAGACATCATAAAAATACTGTAGCGTCAATAAATACTGTAGCAGTAAATTCAGATCAGCACACATATATAGAGCACATCAAATGTTGTGCAAACACAAATCTCAAACAAGCATATATGTAAATAAAAGCCTTAATTAAAATGTTTATTATATAAAGTGATCATATATCTTGAGAAATTATCTGCTGAATTCATGTGGAATTCGTTTACAATGTTTTTACGAACCTTTTGAATTCAGTTTTTGCTGGAAAGGACAACTAAGGGACAAAAATCTTTCAGGTTACATAAAAAACTTCACCTGTGTTTCAAAGACAAACAAAAGTCTTGTGGGTTTGGAATGATCAGAGGGTGAGTTTTTAGCACATTAGGTGTGATCTGATAAACATCTAGTTTTGAAATCACTGACGCCTCATGCATTCATCTGACACTTACAGTGACAAATTCCTACACAGACACCGACGCGACACGAGTGAGACTTCTAAGCAGAAAGAGACGTCTAAAATTAACTGGCCCACATGAGCAGATAGACATTACCACCCAGAGTGAAAGCATACACACAAATACACACATGCAAACTTCACACTGTGTCTACAACAGATGCACATGCAGTATCAGTGGACAATTGTATTATGTTTCATAAAAATTTGACTTTCACTTAAAGTTGAACTTCACTGCAGTGCGTGTGTTTGTGCATTTGGGCTCGTCTTTAGACTTTTGTGAGTGTGTCTAAATATGACAGCAGTTGTCGACAGGTTTAGGTTTATTGAGAGAGAGTGTTTTTATAGGGTGTGTAAGTGTGTGTGTTTGTCTGTGTGGTGTTGATCCATGTTAAGCTCTTGCAGTCGTTATATCTGTGTGTCACATTCCCGACAGTTCCTGCATTATTTTTAGAGGCCGGGGGATTTACACAGACACACACATCCAGTAAACCTAATCTCGATGAGAAATACTGTTTTGCACTGACACAAGTTCAAATCTAGTTTCCACAAGATCAGCAGAGTTCAAGTCACAGTTTAGTTTAACATATTAAACTGATGCAGATGTCAAACTGTCTTCTACAAAACATTCCTGAAAACTTCTCAAACAAAGAGAAGTTTGGCTTTTGTTTTGGGGTTTTTGACAAATTGTTATTTCTTTCTTTGCAATTGTACCCAGCATCTTTTGAAAAATACTCACATAATCACTCTGCGTGTGTGAAAAGTGTTGATTAGAATAGTTCAGCGGTCCGAACCGCATGCTGCTGGGGTCTTATGACTAGGCCAAACTCATTCACAACCCAAATGATTTCTAGTCAGAATCAGAAACGCATCAGAAGAGGAAGAGACCTCACAGAGAAAGAGGTGATGAGGAGGAAGTTGGTTTTGTAAAGGGCACTGCAATGGCCGACGCTTTGAGGCTCATAGGAAGGAGCTGGCAAACAGAGTGTAACGTACGTGAGAGAAATTGTCAATGGAAATGAAGTACGTTTTCTGGAGAGTGGGCTTAGTGGCGGGAGAGAGGGATTATCTGAAAAATTCTTTTCAAGAACTTAGGTTTAAAAGTCCATTTTGTCTCTCCGGCAAATCTCTTTTTCTCTTTCTCTCGTTCTTTCTTCTTTTCTTTCTAACGAACACACTTCCGAATGGTGGTATTATGTTGCATGTCTTAATCATAATAGTGAACTGGACAAGTGAGATTACTGTGACCTAACATGGGAGGAATTCCTGGGAGAGAGACTGAGAGTGAGAGAGACAAAGGGAAAAATAAAATTAACACCTGCTAGACCCACATTCCCAAGTGAAAACATTTCTATCCCAAAGGAAAACATACAGTAGAGGGAGGGAAAGCAGAGGAAAAAAGAGTGAGTGAGAGAGAGAAGCACCAAATACACATCTATTGAAATGATCAGGGCTAATTAGTCCCCATCTGTCAGTTCGACACTACACACACTGACAGACAGGAAGAGGTGAGCGATTGAGGCACTAAAGTCATGACATACACATGCACACAGACACACTTCACACACATATATTTAAGTAGCACAGAAAGTCAAGCTTGCATGGATCAGAACAAGAGGCATAAACTGTCAGCGTGACCTTGATATGAAAGTTACTGAGCCTGTAGGAATTTTTTTACCCCAGACAGTTAAACTGCGCTTTTAAAGGAACAGGAGCTTTTAAGAAGACTTTTGTTCATCTTCGAGACACAAATGAAGATATTTTCAATGACACTTGAGAGATTTCTGTCTCTCCATTGAAAGACCATTACACCAAAACTTTGACACTTTAAAAAAAAGTGTTCTATGAATAAAAAAGCCTAAATTAAATCAGTCCATCATATAAACCGATCTTGTCTCTTCAGAAGACTTGGATTTAACCATTCAAGGATTTCTTTTACAATGTCTTTATGAATTTTTTGAAAAATGACTGTGGAGGGACAGAAATCTCTCATGATTCATTAAATATATCTTAATTTGTATTTCAAAGATGAACAAAAGTCTTATGGGTGACAGAATGATAGAATTTAGGGGTGAACTATCTCATTAAAAGGAATGCAAAACAGCATAAACAGCTTAAAAGTATCTTAAAATTGGTCCATCTGATTTCGACATTGTCTGGAGCCATATAATAGAGTAAATTCATTTTGATCTCTTTTCACTCAAAGATACGGATTCGGAGGACTTGGAATAAAGTGAGCAATTCATATTAAACACTTTTATTATATGTTTTGGTATTTTCAGATTCCTTTTTTAAATGCCTGAAAACTGTCTCCCTTTGTCTTCCACAGGCAAAACTAAGTCTTATGTGGGTTTGCAATGACTTAAAGTGAATAAACGAATACATAATTTTCCCTTTAACTATCCCTTTAATTCTACTTCTCGCTTTCTCTCTCACTTGCACAGGCTTATCTAAACTACTGATTTCCATGCCTGATAGAGCATTGTAGACTTTCATAAAGACACATTCCATAAATGCATGTTCAACGACCATGTCAAGACCATAGTAGCAATTTCCGCCTCACTGGAAAAAACAATACAGGTACCTGCGGGTGTCTGTGCCTTATGTATGTGAGGGTGCATGAGTGCGTATGAACATTTCTGAAAAAAATTTTTATAATGGTGCATCAAAATCTTTGGTGCTCAGGTAAGTGTGTGTGTTGATCTTAAAAGGCAGCAGCTCCAGCATTACTGGCATTCCAAATCCAAAGAGACAAACACACCTTCCCCACCTTTTCTGAGCTTGACACTTATAACCTCACTATGAATGGGTCACTCCAAGACACGACGGTAAGTAAATAAAGACAGAAATTTCATTTGAAGTGAATGATCCCTTTAAAGTGCCCCTATTATGGGTAATGAAAGGTTCATATTTTGGTTTTGGAAGTCCCCAAAAACAGGTTGACATGCATGCAAGGTCAAAAAACACTTTCAATGTCATAATATGCATTTAATTTTACCTTACGTGCTCAATGACTCCCAAATGATTCACTCAACGATTCATTTTTCCAAACCCCTCTTTTGCGTGATGCTAATCTGCGTTGATTGATCCAATTGGTCTCATTTTCATTTCATCACGCCTGTAATGCCTGATAAAGCAGCGTTTGTGAGTGCAGTGCTATACTTTCTGTACAGCGTTACCGACAAACAGCTATTTTAAAGCGGCACCTAGTGGCAAAGAATGAATTTGCATTTTCATTCAGACCAACGCAAAAAGACCAACAAGTGGGCGGGCAATATGCTAATGTTTCATGTTGACGTCAACATGAAACAGCTTGGGATTCGTTTTAAAAACGACTCATTTCAATGATTCAGAGTCGACTCTTTCTTATGAGAGGCAATAACTTTATACACGGTGCACTTTCAAATTTAAAACTTTGCAGGGTGTTTTCATTCACTTAGAGCTGCGTTACACACTGCATGAAAGGTAATTTTCAAAAATCCATAATAGGGGCACTTTAAATGCATTGTGAATGTCATCATATTTTGTCTTTAATCATTAATTCCATATGGTAACAACTGATGCATAAACCAGTTAACAAAAGCATGTATTCTTGTTCATAACTATCACAGTTCCATTTAATCTGTTCATCACCCCTCTGCGGCTGACACTCTTCTCTCAATGATTTGCTCCTCTAAAAGTTCATTAGTTCATTTCTCTCTCCCCTGCTGAGTAACGCCTTTTGGGGAGCTCACACACTCTCTGACACACACATACATGCACGCACAAACACACTTTCATCTCTCTGTGCACACTGACCCAGTGCGGGAAGCCTCAAGCTTTTAATTGCTGCCATGGTGATTCCCTTCATTCTGAAAAGACAAGCGTCTCCATCCCTCTGCTTAGCACGTCACTCTCACTGCAGTCACACTCGTTTACTGCTGTCACCCCCTCGAACTACTACACCTCCTCTCATCACCCCTTTCCCTGCCCATCACCCCCTCAACCACCACAAAGAGCTGGAAAGAAGATAACATAAAATGAACATCAGATGTCATTTTTGTATAATATTATACCAATGAAACATCATTTACTCTTCACAGTCATTTGAAGCTGTTTGGGTTATTTGAAGGTGTGTTTATTACACGGGAATGTGTGTGGATGAGTGTTTGTGTGCAAACACCACAGAGGCATAACAATGCAATGAATCATAAAAACATGCAGTAACCTATTTTAAGTGAACTTTTGAACCTTTTCTGTTAACCCCCACCACACACACACATACACACACACCCCCACACACACAAGACAAAAGTCAGGAGAGCCCTCATTACATTTGTGTTTTGTTTCAACAGGTAGAGTGGTGTCATTCTCCACCTCTCTACTCCTCCCATCCTTTCAAATGCACATTCCTGCAATTACACACACAAACACAAACTAAATGAGGACATACCATAGGCTGTTTTTATATAAAGCTAATTATACTAACTCAAACCCTAAATGTATCCATAAAAAAAAAAAAAAAATTGAATTAGAATGAAAATTAGAATGAAAACAAAAAAAATAGATCAATTAAAATTAATTAATTAATTTGGGGTACATTTTACAAGAAAATACTATATCAGTTATTCTATTTCAAAATTTCATGTTTAATAAAATGTGTTACCATTTCTTTATAATTAATTTTTTCTTTTCTTCAGTGTACTCTCTTTTCAAGTGTCATATATGCTATATTTCAATAAGAGAAAAATAAAAATATATTTTTAAAAGGGTAGTATTAAAAAGATATAAAAAAGATAAAATATCAAAAAGTAGAACTACTCATTTGTTCTTTATTTTTGTTTTTGACTGTAATTATTAATTTCATGTGCCAAGCTAATGTTTTTATATTAGAAAACCTGTCTGTGCGAAGCTGTTGAAACAGAGAGCTATTATAAAAGTCAAAGTGAGTGCCAGATATATCACTTTTCCCTAAAGCTAAGCCTTTAATACAGTCAGCAGCTTGACTTAAAAAAGGTGCATTTTCCAAAAACTCTAATTACAACCCCTATCCTCAGACCCCAAAGGAGAAAAGGTCAATTTAAATCTGCCTTGTTCTCTTTTGCCTTGTTAAATTGAGGCATCTCATTTTCATCAGGTGTTGCGGCAGTTCTATAGTGGTTATTTGAGGAGTGAAAGGATGTGGAAACAAGAAAAAAGCCACGTTTATCCGGTATCCAAGCAAACAGCCGCAGAAAGACATACCAGAGAGTCTTTATACCATTCTATTACCTGAGGACACACACACACACATTTAGTGCTCCCTGAGGCAGCGAGATCTGACACACCCTTGTATCACCCTGCAATTAGGAAACCCGCTTACATCATCCCTTAAGCTACTGTTACACACACACACACACACACACACCCACACCCAGGAAGCCAGTAAGAGAGCTGACAGACACATAATCAAGTGTCACCGTACATGTCTGCCTCCCACCGTGCCTGATCATAAATGGGCAGGTTTAGAGCCCCAGAGACTAAGAAGAGGATCAGCTTTTCAGGCTATGGGTGGTCTTCAGGAAATATTTGGTAATATCCCCTCTTTCAAAACAATCTCTGTCCTCCTACTCTTTAGGTGGCCATTATGATGCTGTTTTATGATGATATAATGCCTCACCATACTTGTGCAGGGCCCAGAGTGGGGGGCTGTGAGACATGACTTAGTAAACGACTCATTTTGCCTTTGATTTAAAAGCTCTAAGAAAAAATCAAGAGTGAGCTGCACGGGTGTTCCAAGAAATGTAAAAAGTAAGCCTTACTCGTGAAGCATTTTTATGAGAATGTGATGAGATGATAAGCTCCTCTGAGAAGCCAAATGAACTCGCAATTGTTAAAGCTTTATGATTTGTCTGCAACAGCTTGTTATGGAAATACATTTGAAAAAACTGCCCTGGGTAAGTTTTTGCTTATGTTTCACTTATTTGGTTTGTTTCAATTCACCTTAATATATATATATATATATATATATATATATATATATATATATATATATTTCTTTTCTTTTCTTTTCTCAGTCACACATCGAGTGTGATTAAACCCCTTTCCAATTTGTCATGCATTGTTTGAACTGAACTTATTGCAACCCTGCAATAATTAAACAACATTTCCCTAATTAAACAGCTTTCCTCAACACTTTATTACTTAATCTCAGATATTTACCAAGATTTTGGCAAAAACTGCAGGAGGCTTCTCATCTCAGAAGTTTTATTTCATAAATTAATTAAAAAAATTTAATCATCAAGATCACAACAGCCAAAATCACACAAAGTGGAATTAAATAGTTATGAACTAGATAAAAGTTGCCATGGTGTACTGGAGTAAATTTGGTTGTTTTATCTGTTGTACAGGACTTAACTGGGTTATCATTTAAACCTATGCATATTTCTGAGAATAGTTCTTTTGTCAGTGATTCGTTTTGTATTTGGTGTGAATGGTTACATGTTATTGTTAATAACTTACAAAATCTAGTACCTTTACACATTGAATTGCAATTCCCAGTTGATGGTTAGTAATGTGATTTCAAAACGATAATCCCCATGGTGGTGACCTGCTACATGTATATTGTAGTTTTTTCTCATTTATATATACACGATATGAGTGTACATCACTTAAAACATTTTACAAAAGTAATATTCATTCCTTTTTCATATTTTAATGAGACACACAAGGTGTGGTCCTTATCAGTCAGGGCTAAGCCCAGGTGCTCAGTGTTAAGCCACCGTACAACTTTCACCAGTGACCCTGAGGACATCTCACCTTTGCTCACTTAACCTCTGGACACTTTACACACACTGGCTAAATGCAGGAATTTACAACTTAACACACACACACACACACACACACACACACACACACACACTAACATACACTCAAAGCAAAGGAAACTCCCTTAAAGGAACATATGGAGATCTTGTGTTTGTGACCAGACATTACCTGATAAAACAGTATACAGACAAAATCAACACCCACACACAGAAAGAGAGAGAACCAACTTCCACACCCTGCTGCCCTTATGTCAGCAATTAATTGGCTAAAACAACGGAGTGATTAACCAAGTAAAAGAAAAGACGTGATGGTTGTTAGTGTTTGAAAGAGAAGGGTTAAGACACAGAGAGAGAAAGGAGAAAAAGAGTGAGAGTGATTGTTAGAGAATTCACATTAGCAAAAGCCGATTAGAGGGCATACACTGAACAAGATCAACTGTGTAAGCCAGAGAACAACACTAAGCTTTCATTCAAAGACTCAACCCTTTCAAACAGATCCTGATTTGTGCAGCATCCAAGAAACACACACACACACACACACACATATATATATATATATATACACACACACACACCGGGTGGCAGACATTCCTCTGGGAATAAAACTCTGTGAGAACTCAGATCTTAGTGTATCAGAATGGGTGGTGATTATGGGTGCTGTAGAGGGACAAAAAGCTCAACAACATGCTATGTTTCGCATACAATGCCGCTTAGACGTGATCTATTCAGACTGGGCAAGTCTGACCCATAAACATGACACAATCTCTAATGAAGGAGTCCTATGAGCCCTTTCCGACCCCCTTCTCCTTCACCTCATCATATACTGCCTTCAACTCATGTTGGAATGATTGCATTTATGAAAGAATAGCACAGACATGGATAACATGATATATATCAATTAAAGAACTGTAGCAGAAACAAGTTGGAGTTCAGTCTTAATGTTGGCTGTAAAATTTAATTTATATAGATTTTGCTGTAGATGAAGGTCAGATATAAAGTGTGTAAGAAAACTGGTTATAAGAAAACAAGCTTATGCAAATTAAACTACATCTGAATTAAAAATGGTGAAAATTATTCATTTCTATCATGCGATTTATACATGGTATCACAATTAAACATTTAGTTACATAAAGAAAAAAGTGAGTGATTAACTTTACATTATTCACTACAGACTTGCTATGTGCCCACTTATCTCTATATAGATTATAGATATATTTTCTATTTTATAATGTGTGTTTCTGCATTGTTTATAACTGACATGCCCCTTCTAACATTACAACTCAAATATCCTCCAGAATTCTGAGTTCTACAATATTTTCAACTTGAAGGGCACAATAGATAAAGCATTACATTACATTTGATCATTTCTATTGTTTATAAAGGCTCTAAATGTGTCTGAAAGAGAGAAAAGGAAATACGAAACTGTCCATTGTTGTTTTTATTCTGACCAAAGTCATTTGAATGTACACCGCACTGTAATAACAACTTTCAAACTTGCAAGTAGGAATTTCCCAGGAGGACTTTACAATGTAACATCTTCATATGTAACAGTACAAGAGATGACAAAACAGAATCTGAATGTTAATTTATGTTTCATTTGATCATTTATTATCTTACATATGATTATCCAGCTATGACCTCATATGGCTTCAGGATGGGTCTTCAATCAACACACAGCTTAAAAATGCAAAACAAGACATATTATTTACCAGAACAAAAAGGTTCGGTCTATTTAAACATTTTCTCTGAGCAATGAAAAATAGATTCTGGTCAAGAAAAAAGGCCAAACCAGCAAAATATATACTGTACATTGCACACACACTTCCACAAACACCCACACACAAATTCTCACACACCACCAAAACTACTCAGTGCTGTTTGACAAACTTGAAAACCTGACAAACTAAACACCACAGAGGGCGTGAGTGTGTGTTTGTGTCCAGTCTTGGTTGACCATAGGAAGTGCGTGATTCAGTCATCCCGACGTCTCCTCTTTCTCCGGCTGTGTCGCAATACTTAGCATGCTCTTCCTAGACAACATCTGTATGTGTCTATGATGTCCACAAATGCTGTCTAGGTAGACAGCTCACTAGACTTTGAAACGCAGCCACTGCCTCACCTCTCACTTTTAAGGTCAGGGAGTGAGGAAGTGACTCGGCAAGCACACACCAATCAGGGAAACATTACGTTGCCACGGAGATGGGAGGAAGCGGTAATTAAATAATGACAGAGCTGCGGCAGAAGCCTGTTATTACCGAATTACATACGTATACACGTGCACACAGATATACACTTTCACTCTGTGTCACCCTGTCAATCTCACACACAGTTTCCATGCGTAATTTCTGAGCAGTGTTTGCTTGTTACACCTCTTGTGTCTGGTGTGTGTCAGTCCTTCTTTGTGTATGCTCACTTGTTTGTGTTTGTGTGACTGTGAGTGTGAGAACTCAAAGTGAAGAGGCTCTGTTAAGAGGTTAAAGATGACAGCAGTGCTGAAGAATGTTGACAATTCCACTCCAGCGCTGCTGAACTCACTCCTATTCCCTCAGAATGGCCTACTGTGCCACTGTGTGACCAGAGCCAAAATGGAGTCCACTTCAGAGCAATTACACTCCCACGCTTTCACTCAGAATAGACGACTGTGTGACTGAGCAAACGGAGCCAAGATGGAGTCCACCTTCCAGAGTTCACACCCCATACAGCTGCATAATAAACACCAAATGGACTCACTGCTTTCATGTCAACAATATCTGACTGCGAATTGTAGGGTGTTTGGGGGGGTCTGAAGCTTCTTATTAATAGTTGAATCTTCCAGTGTAAGTCAAAACATAAGGTTGGTGGAGCAGTAAATCTATATTTGTTTCAACAGGGCTTTTTTATTTTTTATTTTTTTTTAGAGGGGTCATCGGATGCCCATTTTACACAAGTTGATATGATTCTTTAGGGTCTTAATGAAAGGTCTGTAACATACTGTGGTTAAAATTTCTCAATGGCAATGTAAAAACACCTTCTTTACCCTGTAAAAATAAAAAAAATAAACGCATTTATGTAGATCGGGGATCGGTGCATTCACTTCAAAGCGAAAGTAACATTAATCTTCTGTGTCTTCAGCGGCTCAGATGTCGGGAGTAACTGACGACTGCTATATTCATTATTACATCCAACAACTAAACACTTCAATCGCTTAATCTGAGACATCTTGTCTTCCCCTGCACCGGAGCTGACACAATGGTGGACAGCTGTCAGCTCACAGCTCACTCAGGGCGGGTCTAAGGTAAGACGGTCTTGTCAATCAACTCTCGTGGGAGGGGCCTGTGCAGAACTACGTCATTCTGACAGGGCTCTCAGAACAGCCTGATTTGAGAAAGGGGATTTTAAAATAGGGATTTAAAAAAAAAAAAACACTGGGTGGATTTTTATCATTATAGGATAGATGTGTACACACACTTCCAACACACATTTATGTTCAAACAACTTGTAAAGTGAATTTTGCATCCGATGACATCTTTAAATCTCTCAGTAACCACAAAAGTTAGATTACAAGCTAAGATCAAAGTATATAGTTGGGTTTTTATGTGTACGCTATAGGATATGCACACTAGGGATGGTAAGATTCAATAATTTGCATATGTGCATCAGCATAAAAGTTAATTGATCACATTGCATCGTAATATGGGTGAATCGTATCACATCGCATTGCATTGCATCGGTAGCTGCTTTATATGTAAAGGAAGCTGCTTTGATATATCGTATCGTTGGCTATGCATCGAATTGCATATCATATTGGCCTCAGATATGGAGATGCACATCCCTAATGCACACAGCGCGTGTGACATAATTTTGTCATCAACACAGCATGAGTGGCAACACGATTTTTGTAACTGCGCATACTCTCCATGTTCAACAAACACACACACTTTTTAAACTTTTAGCACTAATTAGATTGCCCACAAAGTGGCACAATGATCCAGGCTGTTGTTTCAGTCGAAAAAAGAAACAGAAGAGACGGAACAAGTCAAACTATTCATTCATGGTCATAATTACTGGAGCGAAATAGCGCCGACACAGAACAAGGATGACACTTGTACGGATATGCTAAGAGCTATGTCAAAACTGATGTATACTTTGGACTTTAGTCAAAGTTCATTTATTCATGTTGCGCAAACAGCAGGTTGCTCAAGTATTTTCTTTTACAGCAATTATCAAATGGACAATTGACAAAACTTTATCACTGATTTTCACAGCACAATTATATCACACAACACTTTAGTATTTTGATAAAAAAAATAAGTTATTTAAGCAGTAAGCATATGGCTAACCACGCTAAGGATGCCAAAAAACAATTTGGAGTGCACAATATGGACCTCAAGAGAATGTGTTTAACAATTTCCTATTAAAAAATTCCTAAAAATGTCCACCCCCTGAAAGTTATTGTAAAATGTGTACACTGTGTACAATCACTTTTTTTTTTGTACTCAAAAGACTCATTCATACTTTTAATAACAAAGTGGATGCAAACAGTTTTACAGGCTTCCATAATAGTTTTCAGTGATAATTCTCTATTGGGCTACTTTCCACCTTTCATTGGAAATGTAATGCTGATTGCTTACACTGATTTGCTTGTAAAGGAAGTCGATATCTGACACCCTAAACGTAACAGATTAGCTGATATAACACTAATCAAGGGCCTTAATTATTTAATTCAAGTGCTTCCAGTGGTGCGCCGCTCTGTAGCTGTGGTGATATTGTGTTCTAGTTGCTGTGGTGTTGTGAAGGTGAAACTAAAGACCATGGAGTGGCCAGGATGGTTGCTAGGATACGGCCGGAGTTTCAGTTACATGCTAACAAGAAATTGCCCACTTCTTGTTACCCGTCACTAAGACACTCGCTCGCACGTAAACAATCTCAGACACAAACATAACCACACACTTGGCCACACACAGAATTACAAATGTGGCTTGCTTAATTTGAAAAGGACATCTTTGACACCCAGTTGTGTGTGTGCGCGTGTACATGTGGTGCATGTTTAGACAGGAATATAAGCCCCGCGTGGTGCAGCCTGACAGGTCAAATAAGCAATAGAGATTGATGATGCTGTTGTGTGGCGTGGTCCTCAAATCAAGCGCACTTTGTCAAATCCATTTCACATAAATGTGGAAAAAGATTAGAAATGAGCCCAGATAACACACCCTGTTCATGAACCAAACACACACATTCTTGCACACCAATGAGGCTTTCAAAAGTTTTCACAAGTTCGAAATCTCAGATTTCGCTAGAAAAACTGTTTGAAAATGGTCTGAATCCACAATGAACTAAAAACTTGTCAAAAACACATACTGACCTTTATAGACAAACATAAATCACTTATCAAGTGGTTTAATGGTCAAAGGCCATAACTGTGTGGTCAACTGATTTCGAAAAGGGTGTCTCGTAAATCCCCCACAAACTCACACACACGCAGGTGTTTTTTCATATAATTGTGGATGGCTCAGTGCCTGGCCTGGAGACTGTCTGTCTGAGACTCTCTCCTGAGTAATGCTCAGGTGTATGTGTGTGTATGTATGCGTGTGTGTGTGTGTGTGTTTGCCAAAACCCCTCTTTCGTTCTTTCGCCTACCAAGTAAACTTAAGATATTAGCTTCTATCACACACAGCAAAATTCTAAAAAAGATCAAATGAATACTTTACACTGCATTAGCTGAAATTAATTCCTGCAAACACCTGTAAGCAAAACATACAATTTATATACAAATATTGTAACACTGAGATTATTCAAATTTTATAGCTATTAATGCAGCTTTATCTGTCACTCCAAACATTCATAACACCGCATTTAAACTCCTCTGTATTACCAGAATACATTATATTCTGAATGTCATAATGCCATAAACATAAGCACATATACTACTACACTACTATGTGAACCATTTTTGCATATCAATACCACGAGTTTTTGTTTTTTATTTGATGTACTATTTATATGCACTTTCATGAAATCAAGTTGGTAAATTAACATCAAATTGTTATTTTTGGTTGAACTATCCCTTTAACTGAGCCATATACGTAGTGAGTCAGATATGTTGCCTATTTGCATACTCATATGAGGAGTAACAAGAAAGTTCGGTGTCCTTTCAAACCCGGAGTGTATTTAATGCCCTTTATGACTTTCACTGAAAGATTTTTTACCTCTTCAAGCGTTTTTAAAAATTTTTTAATTGTTAATCTCAGACCTGAGTTCTGCGCAGCATTGGACATGCACTCTGCACTTTTGAAATTGTCTAGAAAAAAGGATTTTGAAATTCTGCATCAAGTTGATTAAAATTAATTCCTTTATCATGCTGACTGCTGTCATCTTTAAATCATGATTTGCAAATGATTATTACCCTCAACCTATAACCTGTCTCTTTTTTTTCATAGTCATCGGATGTTTGCACCACAGTACTTCAGGGTTTTCCAGTCATCCTGGAGGATGACCGAGAAGAAAGTTACAGGATGTGGTTCGTTATTGTTATTGATGTTTCTGTTCTTGTCAGTTTTTTATTCCATGAGAATATAGGTCATGTCATGAAATATTATTAAATGTTTTGGGTAAACCTTTTGTAATTTTGCAGTAGATACTATATTTGTCTCTTGTGAAATAATTCTGATTTGTGAAATTGGTGATGTAGATGCCTTAAATTGATTAAATTGTGTTGGCTGATCACAAACTCACAAACTTGCCAGCATTACATTCTTCACACACTTTGAATTAATATAAAATCATGTAAATGATGGGTGTGATCCATCACTCCATTACAAAGGAGATAATGCTCTACAATCTAAATGGTGGGTCATGCAGAGTAGCATATTATAAAAATGTTCTCTAAATTCACTTCTATGATGTTAATAATTGAGACCAATGCCCATGGAACCTGTGTGTAATATTCCAAGTCGTCTGAAGGCATGCAGTAGGCCTACAAAACAGAATTTGACGGAATAGTTCACACAAAAATGATAATTCACCCTTATGCTCTGTGATTTAATCCATGTCTTCTGAGATATTTTCTGCTTTGTAACTCTTACACTATAAATCTCGTCATCACGTCAGCTTGATTACATTTCCTTGTGCTTGAAGTTTGCACAGGTCACTCACTGTACACTCACTCTGGTCATCAATATTTACCTTTTTTTTTTTTTTTTTATTATTTTGCTCAACAGCCCCTGGTCACTGTATGCTTTTTAGAACATTTCCAGTATTGGAATAAAGAAGAAATACACACTGTGCCTATTTTTCTTTCTCTACTAAGGATGTGGATGTGCAGACTTCAGTGGACACAATAAAGGCAATCATGTTAGAGGGAAGAATTGTCATGGATGGGCTATAAAGGCCTTTTTTATTTTTTGCTGTTCTGTTTACATACATTTCTGAAAATGCTCTGTAATTATTATTTTTTTTTACAGTGCTCCAGCAGGTCCAGAGAATTTCAAACTTGTGTTAAGTACGTTCCATGCTGGCTGAACTACTAAAAATACATTCTCTTTAGTTAAAGAAAATGTGCAATCTGATTGCGCATAATTTTTAAGATTAAATCCATGTTAAGAATAACAGCATTTAAGATGTTTACAGAACACAAAATAGCACTGTTAGTTAAATGGAATTAATAAAGTAATCCTACTTTTAAATATTCTAGATTATGTTAACTAGAATTGACTTTAAACTAACTTGATATTTATTACTTCATCTAGGCTACTTGGGAAGGGTTTGCTTTCTTTACTTTAAACCAATTCTTAAACTAACTTCAGTTTTACCTTTAAGTTCACTTTGCAAAAATAGGCGATTGGTATTCAAACTTTTTTAAGTAAACTGAAATTGTTAGAATTGACAAAATACAATTGCTCACAATGTTTGATCAGATATTTTATGAAGAAGTTTAGCAAATGGTGTGCAACAGATTTATTCTTTACCTGTTGTGTCTTGCTTAAATATTTTTATTTGCATGTTTTTAGACAGCATAGTAATGAACTGGCAGCTTCAACAGATGAATGACTCATTCTTTTGAAAGCTGCAACCTGAAATCGCAAGTTTTTTAATGACCAAGGAGTAAAATACATTATTTCGAATCCTCTGATGACTTATAAGAGAATGCATGAAAATGTCTGAAATGCAGGTCATGCAGATAAACACAACAACACAAGAAAACACAGACTCCGACATACATGTACACACATGTCTACAAGTTTGAGGTTTTTCCATTATGAGTCATTGTCACTATGGCAACAGGCTATAAACTCCTTTCCTGTCTTCATTAAAATCTGATTATGAATGAAATTAAATCCCACACATGTACATGCATGTACACACACACACACATATACACTCGCACATAATAACGCTATACTTCAACAGACAGGCAACACTTCACTCTATTGTATCCGTCTTTAATTTCAAAACTGTTCCCACCAACTCGTGTGAACAGACAAGGCTTAGCAAGTGTGTGTGTGTGTGTTGTGTGTCTGTATGTGTGTGTGTCTTGTGAGCTGAGAGGACTAGGGTTAAGCGTCCACTCCGCAGACAAAAGCCAAACTCTCTACAGCACTGTGACCTAGGAAACGCCGAGCTCGGTAAACACACACACGCAGACACACACTCTGAGATGGCAAACAGTTTGGCTTGTCTAGCGTTTGGTGTGCGGATTAAGCAAGAAAACCACTATGATTTTTCACCCCGAAAACTCGTGGCACATTGCTCAAGAAAACCACATAGTCAAAGCCATATTTAAAATCGGCTAAGCGTGTGTGAACCCAAAGCCACTGCTAACAGACATGACAGGAATATGAAGATGTCTGCTGGCATATTCACATATTCAACCTCTCACTTTTTCTACAAGTTTAAGTTTCTAATCTTCTCACGAAGCTGTTCTCATAACATAACATCACCGTTCCCAGAGACTTCAATAATGTTTTGCTTTGGTTTGCAAGTGCTGTAACACAAGCAGGCCTGATCATTTTAATTTATGATCTGAGGTTAAAGCTGTAATTTCAGCACTACTATTACAAAAATAATTGCAAAACATAACAGAATTACAAATATAACGCTTATTTTTCAAAAGAGACCCCTTCATCTGTCATTGGTCAGTCAAGCAGAGAGTTCCACCCCAAACTCACACCATTGGTTAAGCCAATATTGTTTTGTCAGAGTTCAAAATAACAAAAAATGTTTCTTTAGAATATCTTATTTTGTGTTCTGCATAAAAATCATACATGTTTAGAATTACATGAGAGATTAATTTATGGACGAACTATCCCTTTAACCTTAGAGAAAAATCAGACACTTCATCTTCAAGAAGTGATGCCAAACTTTTTATCACTTCATCCACGGACATAAGAACGTTGATCAATATCTGTCCTTATGATTCAAAAAATGCATGCAGAAACAACTTACACAATCACCATTGTGAGGCATTTGATTTGACCTAATAACCAATGACAGGCTCAATAAAAGCCACACACAGACGTCACAACGGGAGAAATTCCTTCGATGGTCAGAAACACCCACAAACACACTCAGAAAATTCGCACAGTGTGAAACAGCACTAACGGTTACTGGATGAGGGATGATGGCTACGTGACATGACAACAGTAACATAGCAACTATGAGCGGGCATTCGCGCCAAAAGATATGTTTGTGCCAGCTTGATTCAGAACAAAAATAATAATAACTGCCCCCCAAGGGGCAATTAAGGCAAGACATCACAGGCAAAACCATTGTTTTGTCATGCACTGGTCAATTTTGAGATTTTGGCCTATTTTTCAGACTAGTGGAAAGAAAACTTCAAAAATACACATTTGAGATTTTATTTTATTACTCTTTATTGATTTGCATCTGTAGATTTCAATTACATCACATATCTTTTAAGGAAATTTCCTCAAGGTTAGTTTTAGTGTTTTTATTATTATTATTTTTGTCTATATTCTGAAGGTTTTTACAGAGGGGTTTGTATATCTTTGACCTGGTTTATATAACATTTTATTCATAAAAACAAGGGAAAAGTTTATTTTTATTTAGAAAATTTGCATATTTAATTTCAGAAAACTTGTAATACAAAATAATTGTTTTAAATGTAATGTAATTACCTAGGGTAATTTCCTAATTTACCTAGGGAAATATCTATTTCTTAAAATGATCACCTGTGGTGTCTTGCCTTAAATATTTCAGGATATATTTTAATTCACTCTCTCTTTATCAATGTTTTTTTCTCACTCCATCTGTTTTTTTTTTTTTTTCTTTTTTTATTGGTGTTCCACTCTCATTTTCAAACTACTGTTGGGTTTTTACAGAGTTCTTAATGGACTCTCAAAAATCTGACCAATCTCTCTCTCTCTCTCTGCCTTCACGCCTCTTCTTTTCTCTTTCCTTTAAGTCCCTTTCTTCTTTCTTTCCCACTTTCTCTCTATCCAAACACACACAGCTGTGACCGACCTGCTGTCCGTGAGAAATGTTATCTGAACGTTCTCTCCAACATACCCAATGTTATTCAAAGGTTTTTAAACAGGCCTGGCCTCTGAGGAGACAAAAGGCAGAAATACTTCAGCCGCTACTGTGGCAGCGGCCGTATGTGTGTAACCATAACTCATATTCACACAGACACACACACAAACATATACCCGCACACACACGTACAGCAGAAGCCGGGGTCACTAGGGCACCCGGCAAGATGAACAAAACAAGCTCTAGAAGGTTCTGTCACCCGCTACCAGACCATCCCCCTCAAAAAAAAAAAAAAAAAAAAAAATCACACACACTCCATCCAGACACATTAACGTCAAACCTGATCAGAGGGGCAGAGGGAGAGGACGCACAGAGACGAGAAAGAAAGAAAGAAAGAAAGAAAAGAAAAGAAAAGAAAAGAAAAGAAAAGAAAAGAAAAGAAAAGAAAAGAAAAGAAAAGAAAAGAAAAGAAAAGAAAAGAAAAGAAAAGAAAAGAAATGCACATAAAGCAGCATAAAAGAAAGAATGGATGAGAGAACAGTAAAAGGAGCAAAATAAAGCAAAACGAGATAGACAAGAGTGATGAAAGAGGCAGGCAGATAAAAGCTGCACATGTTAGCCACAGATGTAGACGAGCAGAGATAATCTAATGAGGAAAGAACGCTCTCTCTCTCTGTGTCTGTGTCTGTGTGTGTGTGTGTGTGTGTGTGTGTGTGTGTGTGTATGTGTGTGTCAGGACATCAAATCAAATAATTCTATCAGAAAGTACACTAGCAGTGCTTCCTCTTTTTCCCTCATTGTCTTTTTTCTCTCTTACACACCTGCTACCATCTTGCTGAAATTGAGTTGACAGACAGACCAGAAAAATCCTCCATAAGAATCATAAAATCCTGCACACACGCTTTTTTTCATACTGAGCTAATAATATTTTGTATCATAAACATTCTGTATTTTTACATTTTCATTAAAACATTATTTAGGATGTTTATTAAGCCATTTTCCATTGGCTGGTCCACCAGTGTAGCTCATTTCAGGTTTTATTATCCCTGAGGGGACATTTGGTCCCAACAATGTATAGGCACAACTTGACCTCTTCACGAACACACACATGCAACTTGATGCTTTTAAAAATGAAACAAGTAAACAGTGCTTTGGTAAACACATTAATCTATTTCTTTAACATTTCATTTTAAGACCAGCATTTTACTTGTCACAAACACACACACCTGATAGTTGAGCCTGAGGATGCCAGTGTATTTTTAGGAGACCACACACACAACCATACCATGTCTAGAACATGAACAGTGACTGTATGACTGCAGAAACATGAGCAATATATGCAGCACACACACACACACACACACACAGAGAGAGAGAGACATTTCCTCCATCAACCTCCTGCAAAGTCCGTTAGAATGTTGTTTTTCCTGGTAAAGCTGTTAGCGCTCGCTATCCTTCCTCTCGCTCTCTCTGAGCAGCAGATGTTTAAGCGTGTATCTGCTTTTAACTCAATTTAGTCCGTTCATGGTCTGAACCTCCCTTACTGCTGATCCCTAGATGTCCTGCATAACTCAATTATAAACACACACACGTACACACACAAAATCCTGTCTGGGAGTAATGAGCAAGATTTAGAAGACAGATCTCAAGATTTTGCTGTGTTTATGCTATAATTTCCCTCCAAATTTAATGTCACTATCTTTTGTTATTAATAAAAATATATTAAAGCCAAATCTACAAACCAAACAGAACATTAGGGAACCAATCAGCAACATTTGTATGTATTAAAAAGTCATCCTAGATGTGAAAGATCCCAGATCCAACTGCAGCACAGCAACAGAAATGCATGAAAAAGCAATATAGTGTATCTAAAATAACTAAATACATTTGTAAAAGCTACATTAATTAATAAACTTTGGAAAAGAGACAAAAATCCAGTTTAAAAAAAACAACAAAAGGAGAACTGAGAGAGACAGTGAAAAGGAGAGAAAGAAGAAAGAAAGGGGGTGAGAAAAAAAAAAAACAAGGAGAGGAAAGAGAGGGGCTAAAAGATAAAGGACTCACAGTCTGAAGAGTTTGGTCGTGCCCAGAAACAGCAACTCCGGAAGAACCTGAAGATTATTCCTGTTGAGACGCCTGCAAACACAGACACACGCAGCGACATGAAATCACACAAAACACACAGTGGTGCAGTTTATGTACATTCACAAGAGCAAAATTCAATGACTGTGAGGCACCAGAAATTGTATGAGGTCTATCAGACCTTAAACTATTTGCAGAAAGTCTAATCTAACATGTGGGGTTGTCTGCTCACAAAACCGACTGCAATAAGTTATGAAACAACTGAAATAATCTACTCCAGTGACATATTAAAACATCAGAAAAATATGAACACAGTAAATATTGTGAATAGATTCCATATGAAACATCAGATCTAAATGTTTACAGAAATATGCACTGATTGAGCTGTGCTCAAGAAAAATACTTCAAACGTTTAATGTTATAAAATATTTCAATTCGGGCCTGCCAGTCGTCAACTTGAGCCTTGACTCTCTGTGTGTGTGTGTGTGTGTGTGTGTGTGTGTGTGTGTGGCTGGCAGACACTGTCAGTGTGTGGGGGCATCTAGCAAACACACGCAGACAAAGAACAGCCCGGAAAAACAGATGTGGGAAAAACAAACAGAACGTCTCACACAAAGTGAAGCAAAAGAACTTACAGTGCAAATACACACACACACGCACACACACACACACAAACACATATGCACACACGTCATGAAAGGAAATGATGCATATTTGCTTAAGTTCAATGACAAATCAGTGATAAAAAGTAATTTCTCACTTTCTCTTGCTCGATTCTCTCACATGGTAATAAACTGAGTAATATTCCCGACTAGTGCATGTATAATAGACATTATGCATGACAGTCAGCACATATATAATACCCACTGCGCATATTAATGAAGAGTGGCGCCACTGCTGTCTGTGTGATAGATTAATGAGGCTTGAGATTAATCAATAATGTTTTTAATACCAGAATACAGATCATTCAGAGCAGCCTATTAAGCTTCCAGGTTTTGAGAACTTCTACAACGACATTATGCTGTCTGCTTATAATGGGAGAACGTTAAAATAATACAAACACCCGATCAATTCTTGTGCTCTGACGTCAGCATGCAAGATTTACCACACGTCAATCACACAAGCCGGAGTTCTAAAGTGAACTCTGCCTGCACAAAGTACGAAACCATCAAGCTTTCACTCTCCCTCGCTGTTTTTACGCCCTCACTTTCTCTGACACACTCTTGCAAACACACACTCACACACTCAAACATAGCAGCCGATGACATCATCGTTCAGCTTCTGGGGTTACATCATTCCATTTGAATATTTAATGAATGATGAAATAATAACGAGGCACACAGTGCTGCACACTCCAGAAATGCCCACGTGTTTCACTCAGGCACAGAGGACAGCCTTCCCTGAGGACCCCGCTGCAGAAACGCACAAAGACACACACACACACACACAGTGCTTAAAGTGAATAAGATCGACCCTTAAAATAGACGAGTACACACAGACACACACACACACACACTTACAGATAGAAATGGACATAGTCAGACTCTGACACACACACACACACACACACACACAGACATGCACTCACAGTCATTTCCAAGGAGGGCCATAAAGTGAGATGACTTTTAATGCCAAAAAACAGCCAACAAGACTGAACAGAGGAAAGAATGAATTGAAAGTTAGTGTGAAGACACACACTGCTACTGTAGCATAAAGCACACATGATCCGCAATCAATCACATATAGCACATGAGATAAGTTTATGGCTTGATTTATAAATCAGTAGGCTCAGACGGGCCGCCCACAGTCTGCTCACTGACAGCCTGATGCATATTGCACACAAAACTGGAAAGCACTTTCTTCATTTGGCAAGCACCAATCTGACTGGCTGAATCTGCGCAACTTCCTTATATGCACAAAAGTCCAGAAAGACACAAAGTCAGGTACTGGCCTGATACAATGAGCACTTTTGACTATGAAATAATAGTTGGATTTGCAGAAGTTTCCTAAGACAGTGGTATCAAAAAGATATTCAGCATTTAGTAGCAAGTTAACTTGATATCCACTATCAGAACTATGTTAATCTTTGATTAATCAGTTGTTGATAGGCAGATATTCTGATCACAGAGTCTGTATTCCTTTTTACAAATATTTTAAGGTGTTTTCTGAACAACTGTTCATGGCAGCAACCACACCTTTGTTTTATTGTACACAGGTCTGGAATAAAAAAAAAAAATGAAACAGAATACAAAAAAACCTGCTTCAATTACACAGTTATTCCTGTGTAAATGGGCAGTTGAGAATGAGCCGCAGTGTGGACTAGACCATATGCCGTTTAGTTAAAGGTCTGCCTGCATAAGACTAAATCAGTGACCATGACAGTTCTCAGTCTCAATCCACACGCCGTTAACTCACAACCAACAATTAGCCCAACAGTGTGTGTTTGTAAAGAAATAAAAGGAAAAGAACGGCAAAACAAGGTGCATCACAGAGGAAGGAAAGAGAATGCATGAGTAAACGAGATGAGATTGAGAAAAAAGTCCTTCTCCATAGGCTTACTTTACCTGACTGCATTGCTCATGACTAGCAAGCCGTGACGAAGGGTGTTTGTGCGTATGTGTGTGTGTCTAAAAAGGGGGGTCATACGTGGAACAGAGTCTCCACTTTTCCTCCCTACAGGAGGTCGTCACACCCAATACCTAAATGCATCCCCAATACACATACACACACACACACTCTCTCACACATATTTATGAAGGGCCTTTGGTAAGGCCATTATAATGCCTGTGCGTTCTAATCCTCTCAGCTATGCAGTCACCCTCCAGCATTAGACTCCTGCTTTTGTACTGGCACAGTGGGACTGATCTTACACACTGACTTTAGCTGTGCTATTCAGCGCTACCGCTAGCTCCTCTATCCCTACACTTATCACTATAAAGAACTATTCATCGCCACCATTCGCCCGCCTAACCCTTCAGTTATGCCAACACTGCACAATTTACGCCGAAAGCAAGTTTGCTATTATTACAAGCTATTACCAGTTAGCTGTACTTTGCTTTATGAGCTATATGTCACTGCACAAAGCCACATTCACGGTTAATGCCATTGACCCTTTCGCTAGTTAGCATTCAGAGCCACACGCAGCTAATACAAATCCTTTATTAAACTAAAACTAAAGTTATCATACTCGGGAGTGAATTATATGTGTTTCTCACAGAGCCTCGTTGGCAAAAGCATTTTGTGGTTCAGCAGGGTTGGTCGCAGTCATTAAACATTTCCTCACCAAATTAAAAGGTAATGACTAGCAGAAAAATAGGAAAGCATTGAGCAGGTGATTGACTGAGCCTCACGCGGCGCGGCTCAAATGCCAGTTCTAATGTGACTGTGTGTAAACCGAATATCTGCCAGTCACCATTAAGCGATGGTAATTGACAGTCAATCATCTTAAAGTAAGAATACTGTTTCTACAATTAGAAGCTAGACAGTAATCATAATCATGCATTGGTATTAAATAGGGTTTAAGCTCTCCTCAGGAGAGAAATAAGGTTTTGTAAGGAATTTAAGATCCACATGGCTTTTATTCGTTATATGATACATTATTGTACTGCACAATAATCTTTATTAATTGTAATCCATTATTAATTACCAATTCGCCCTGGGTTCCTCCAGGAATTTAAAATGGGCTTTTAGAATTTATGAGTGTAGTGGAGTGTGCATTTACTGAGTAAAAAGAAAATCACAATGTACAGTATGAGTAAAGTAAGATCAGTAGTGAACATTATCTGAAGAGAATATGTACTTATATATATATATATATATATATATATACACACAAATAAATGTATATATATATATAAATGTTAGGTACAATGTACTTGTGTTCATGTTGTAAAAACGTACACTTCAAGTTTGTGGTATCAAATGATTAATTTAAATGTTAGTACATAGTAGTGAAAGACAAGTACATAGTAGTTAAATCTTCACATTAAGTGAGTCAGATAATTTTGTAGTACAACATAGTTTAGACACAGTTATACCTGAAAAATTAATTTCGAAACCATTATTTGAAAGTCCCTAAAAAGTTACTACATTGAAAAAAAATTAATCTAAAAATGTGCTCTATGGTGTAACATAGAAATCGATTTTATTCAGTTTAAAAATACTTTAAATTCACTGAAGCGACCTAAATGCATTAACGAAATTTAAGGGGTAGAAAATGCTCCTTAAGGTCAGTTCCCACTTTCAACAGTGTACATAAGAACTACAACAACAAGGAGTTTATATGCTGGACAAATCAGACAACCATAGCAACTTGTTAACCAGAGACAGTTTTGTACTCATAAATGGAAAGCTGCTTTTCTGAAAACCCATTAGAAATTTGTCAGGTGAGCTCATGGCTCAAAAATGCTAATTCTGTTCCGTGTTTGCTCTATATTAATTTGTCATACTGGCTCATATTGTATAATATGTGTAAAGGAGTGTATTAAGGGAGATCTGCAGTACACCAAGTGCACCACTTTAAGAAACTGACGAAACCTAAACTTTTGTCTGAGTCAGTGACAAAGAGATAAAGGCCATCAGAATGAATATGGTTTGAAAATGGAGAATAGCTGGGGGGTAAAAGCTTGAAAGAAAAGGTGGGGGGGGGTTCCTTAAGAGCGTAATTCCCATTTCCATTCCAGCTTCCAGTGTCATTCTCTTAAAGGGCTGTGTGTGCCAGAGTTAGTTGCGCATGTGTGTGTTCCCCTGAGGCTGGGTTGGCTGTCAGACAAAAATGTTGCTCCATGAAATCCTGACCACAATGTGCGCACACACACGTGCCCACAACATACAATGTCCACCATTAATATATGAAAACACACACTTGATTGTGTAATGTCATTTTGCAATTAATTGTACTCGGCAGGTCACACTGTTAATGTTAACTCACAAATATGCTACTGACTTTTAGCCCTACCGGCCAGTGCAGCATATCTTGTGTGTGTGTGTGTGTGTGTGTGTGTGAGAGTGTATGTGCATTAGTCACTCACAGTCTTTCCAGCTCTTTCAGGTCCTGAAATGCCCCTCTCTCAATAGAACTGATCTTGTTCTCCATTAGCTGCCTAAGAATGGAAATGAAAAAGAAAGAGAGACCAAAATAAAGACAAGTCACTCATTGCATGAATTTCAATGATTAAAACAGTTTATATGTCAGCGCATACTTGGCTCTTTTATAGAGAGCACTTTACATTTCATTGTCCGCAAATAGTTTTCAAAAACACCATTTCACAGGATATCTCATGATCTTAGACCCTCCTCTCATTATAAAACCACTGTAAATAAGAGCTTTTAACTTCAGTCTAAATACAACATCTATACTTAGACTATGATTTTAAAAAAATAACATAACTGCACCATTTCCTTCAGCTACACTGCCCTACAAAAGCAAAGCGCTTGTCAAAATTTAGTGAATTGGCTGAAGTCAGGGCTTTTAGACTGTGATTTGTCCTGTGACACAGGTTTTTCTCGACTGCGCCCAGATTTAGATAAAAAATAATAATAATAAAAGCGTGGCAATTCATATCAAATCCCTAAATCAAACAACGTTGCCATTTTTCTCAGCTTTGGCGCAGTTACTGCGTCTTTATAGCAGTACATTACAACATCACAAATACCCAGGTGAACTTTCATATGTATTCCCTTGAAGTATGGGAATCATATATTTATAACATCATTCAAAGGTACACTGATGCATTATTTAACCCTTCTGTTGCTGGAAATTGACCCTACATGAGAAATCACAGCTCACATTTCACAATTTTCTGTTTGACTGAGCACGTATGTGAGAGACATCTGTGAAGGATGTCAAGAAGTGTCGGTTAACGTAAGTTGATGTTAATTCGAAATATAAGTAATAAATCTGAAGTAGAACACTCTAAAAAATCAACTGCAACCACACAGAAGAAGAGGAATACACTATGTCAGAGATGTTTTTTATGTTTTGTTTGTTATTGATATGAATGAAGAATATGTTTGGATGCCACAACTTTGTAGATACAGGTCATTTCAGTGATGTCTTTTAAGAGCAAGACTTTAAAATAAAGAGTGAGAGAGAGGAAGAGAAAAGAATGTGTCTATGAGGGAAAAGAAAGACAGACAGAGAGAAAGTCTTCAGCTGAAATATTACCCTCCAAGTGGGAGGGCAAACCTGTTCTTACATGAGCTCTCTATATGTCTCTCTCTAACATATACATTCACACCCACACATTCCATCTCACACATTTACATTCACAAAATCTCCCGCTCACATAACCTCACAGAGAGGAAGATAGAAAGAAAGATATAGACAGGCACTTCACATTCCGATAACGCAATCATTTTTCTGAATAAATGCCGTCTTTGTTTGTGTTTGACAATCATGGGCTCACTGCCTCGTTAAGCTTCACCGTTCAAACTTGTTTGCCCTAAGTGTGCATATACTACAAGTGTTTAACCTCCAGTGAAATCCAGAATAATGTATTTTATGACAAACCATGGTATTTCGGCATAACAATGCTTTCGCTGGCATTCATCTAATAATGGGACCATTGGGGACCAATATGTTTGCTAGATAATGGGAATGTAGACAATAATGTGCATAAATATCTGCATATATGTGTGATTAACTTCATTAGATAATATTTTCATTTACATTAAAACAATTACATTTAACAAAGGTATTTTTTAAATTAGCCTGATGAAGAGAAATATTTTATATTTTACGTAGGCTACTTTAACTTTTTTGTTTTTGTGATAAAATCTACATTATGCTTTTTGAATGCAAAATACACTTTTTTAAACATTTTGGGGTTACATGCATTCTAAACTAAACTAGAAAACTAATAATAACTAGTTCTTACTAGCTCTAAAAACAAGTTTAGTACTTACAGAACTCTGAGGTGCCGCAGTCCCGCAAAATCTGCCTTAGTGATTTTAGTCAGATTGTTTGCATTCAGGTCACTGTGGAAAGAAGAGAGGGGGGAAAATGATGAATAATGACTTACGTATTTAGCCATAATTAAGAAGTCTAAATTAGGCCATTAGGTGGTAAATGATGCTAGGAATAATTTTTTTATTTTCTGGCCACTTCATTACACTGGCCTACACTACAATGCATTTCATGTGTTCAAGAGCATGCTAGATTGCTTAAATTATCTGCATCATCATGCACCATCCGTGAGTGTATTTTATCATTAATGGCGTTCTAGACTGTGGATGAGTTCTTAGCAGGTTTCTAATTGAATTCTGGTCAGGCTTCAGCAATCCTGACCAATTAACGTTGGTGTCATGTAGCTTTTGAAACCTGCTTTTCTATATGACAGCTACTTACAGCTACCCAGCCAAAAATTAATATCACAGTTTTAAACAGAGCATAGGAGTGATTGAAATTCCAATGATTAAATAAAAGGCAGGATTTTAACTGTCTTTGTTGGTTCAACAGCTTCTCTGGCTCTTGCTGTCTCACAGCAGCACAGGTTGTGTTTAAACTTCATGCCAGTTTAATTAATGAATCCCACTTCAGAAAGACAGTCAATGTAAGAGACAGATAGAGACATGCGTGAGTGGAATAGAAAAGGACACTCTGGTATTGTTCTGATGACAGCACTTCAAGAGGGAAAAAAGCATGTAACAGAATAATATTAATAAATCATTTGTCTTGGTTATTATACTACATGTACACTGTTATAAAGAATTAATAACAGACACGAATAAATAATATTATATAATGCACATTATGAATATATATTAAGAGTACTGTTTGGTCGTGCTGTATGCATGTTGAATAAATTAGAGATAATAACTGTAATTTTATCAATTTTGAATTATTTTGTGGCTCAAATGTATAATAAATGCACACTGTTATGACTATGGTAAAGTATTGGTCAGTGCAATTGTGTTAATGTAGCGTGTTTCGGCGCACTCACAGTCGCTCAGCGTTGCGGGGAATGTTCCGCGGCACGCTCCGCAGACTCTGCCCATGGCAGTCCACCGCTGTCCCGCTGCAGGAGCACTGAGACGGGCACGACTGAGCCCCAGCCCCGCCGAGCAATGCACATAGCACCACTGCTTTTAAAACAAACATCACTGCTGTGTCCTCAAGTTCTGATAAAACACACGAAATTCCCGGTGCGAAACAGTTGCGCCAGAGCAGGCGCAGGAGTTTTAAATCCAAAAATTAGAGGATTCACAACAAATGATCTTTGAGAAGAAAACACTTGTAATCTCCTCCGGCTGGAATGTTTTTCCCTTCTTCTTTACAAAGGGAAACAAATTACAATTCAATCCAGATCAGCTCCCATCTGGGGTCTGCGTAGTCTCTTCTGTACAGGGACGCGAGTTTAGAGTCCAGATCCAGACGATTCCGCCGCAAACCAAAGTTTAAACTAATCCCGCACGCGCATTGTAGCTCTGCGTTTTTGTTTTGAGGCTCCTAAAACACCTTATGCGCACATTTACGCCAACAGGAGACACGCGCTTGGAAACACGCACTTGAAAAGCCACCTGGTGATAGAGATGCGGTCATACACATCCAGCGGAGCTGATCTTCACGTGCGCTTAGAGGGTATTGATTAATTGGGTGTATTGATCTCGCGCGCCCTCATGCATCAATCATGTTGTCACACAGGGACAAATCTGCTTTATAAATCCAACTCGGTGCCGGGTAAAGTCCTGGGTGATCCTCGCTGATCTGCCTTTACTCGAATAGCTACTAATCGGAAGGTGTGTGTGTCTCTCTGGCACCTGATGGCGCGCGCGCGGGTGTGTGTGTGTGTGTGTGTGTGTGTGTGTGTTCAGAGCAAAGGCGGCGCCTCTAGTGTGGAAATAAGCCCCGCACACCGATGATACCCGGTAACGGAATCACACACAATTTCTCGATCCAACACGAGTACCGAGTCCAGCCAGAAGACAGTCAAACCCGTCCTTCAAGCTTACTGCACTGAGACACCTCGGACCTTAAATAATCACTTAAAACACATTAGCCTGTCAGACAGGTAGGAATAGCCTATAGTGATTTTTAAAGAATCCCGACTTTGAAGTCATGAACTTGCAGACTAAATGGGCTTTTCCTGGAGTGAGTGAATCAAATAATTCCCATGCATGCACCAATGCAGTGAATGAACTCCTGTGCTTTGATTCTCTCCGTTCTCACGCTCGGATTCAAGTTGTTTTAGGTGAAGTGCGGCTCTCGGACACGGGATTCTCTCTCTGTCAGACTAACATGGAATTGCTCTATATACACCGGGAGCGGCTCCACCCCCTCGATCCGCCCCGCTGGCCGCATGAGCCCGAGCCGTCTGCCTTCTACGGCACTGCCGCTCTAGGGACATGAACAGCTATCACGAGCAGTCTAAAGACGGTAGCCGATGCGCAAGTGACGCACAGAGAGCTAACAAGTGAGGCAGCATCTGTTTCTCCCTTACACACTCTCGCTTTTTCTTGTGAATGAGGTAAATGGATGGTTAGCTGTTTTGTAATTGCAGGGAAAGTTTCGAAACTGTCTAAATCAATCTAAGCTGTTTAAGGAGATTACAGATGAGTATCTACAGATCTGATCCCAGATTCCAGTTAACAACAAGAACCAAAACCAGACAGAGGTGGAGAGTTTTGCCTGGGAGACAGAAGCAAAGGAAGGTAGCAGGGATGACCTCAATCACCTTCTCAGTATGCACCTGCAGGGTAGGGAGAGGTCAAGGGTCAACTGCAGCTCCTGTGAAGCCGAAACACACAATTATACCCACACTAATCTAAAAAATATGTTTTTGACTATTTTTTATTCGTTCGTTCTTTCTTTCTTTCTTTCTTTCTTTCTTTCTTTCTTTCTTTCTTTCTTTCTTTCTTTCATAATTTTAAAACCAACCTACAATACTCCCTTTACCTGTTTGTCAAGATATGCAGTTAAGTATGAGTTTTTTTCTTAGTGTGAAGATCATTTTAATAATTTAAAGAACCTTTTGTGCAATAAAAATATGTTATGTATGTTAAAGTTCCTTTGTGGCTACATATGCTAATAAAGAACCTTTACTTAGAGTGTATATTTAGTAATGTTAGGCATTGTGGTATTGATGGACCAATAAAGGTTATTGAGTTAGAATGAGTAAGATATATACTTTGTAATATGAGGTATTAGAGTAGATTGATTGTTAGAGTAAGGTTATTGAGATATGTTGGTAAGCTGAATAAGGTGCTGGGACATAATAAGAAGTCTGAGATATTGAGGTAGGTTGGTAGGTTGAGTCAGGGTCATGGGTCATTGGTCATCCCTTAAATGCCCAGGACAAAATGATTATGAGTCCCCTCCCCCAGACCCAATGAGTAGGCTATAGCATGGGCCTCACAGAGTCCGGGTTCTCTGTCCATACTGAGGTAAATTTAGTAATGTGAAGTACTAAGGTGATTAGTAGCCTTCCCTATAAAGACTACTGTATAATATTTCATACACATATTTATAAGGCCTCTATTTTATCAACATGATCCAAACTTTGCTTAAAAACCCATTGTACACAATCTACTGCATGCCTTATGTCATATGAATGATATATTATACTTTTTAGCAAGTAAAGGTCCTTTTAGGATAATTCTAAAAATGTCCCTCTTGAGGTTGTGCTACAAGTGTCTGTTTGCTGTGAAAACTTTAATGATTTTATAGAGTAAACATAAGAATACCTTTGATATGGTTAACAATATTTCAAGATGAACACTTAGTGGACTGAAGCAACTTAGGTTTTTTCATTATCCATACATCATTTAGAAAATAATGTTAAAATGTATATATCGAATATGATACAACAGGCTATTGAGGCATGTTGTTTGTATATTTCTCATTCATCATATTGCATTGCATCATATGTTTTGCCTCTAACAAGCTTTGGTCATACAACTAAAATATCATCGTACTAAAACAGATTAAAGGCCCTTGCACATTGAGTCTGAAATTTTCGCATGTGTTTTTCCGTTTTTTTTCGTATTCATCATCCTTTCCTATCCAAAATGCATGCTACGGATGCGAAAACGCAGAAAATCGAACCTGATCCAAATTTTTTTTTATGACGGACAAAAGTTTCGGAGGTAGTGTGTAAACATGATTGACACAACGTGACGAAAATTTCGGAATCAGTGTGCAATGACCTTTAGATATTTATTTTATGTAATTAGTCTATTATACTGTTCCATGATTAATACAAGCTTTTTTGGAGAATTATTTAATGTGTCAGGACTTACAGGGTTAAAGGAAGAGTTAACTGAAAAATGAAAATTTGCTGAGAATTTACTCACGCTCAACCCATCCAAGATGTAGGTGCCTTTGCTTCTTCATCAGAACAAATTTGGAGAAATTTAGCATTACATCACTTGCTCACCAATGGATCCTCTGCGGTGAATGGGTGCCATCAAAATGAGAGTTCAAACAGCTGATAAAAGCATCACAATAATCCACCGTTTTAGAGAGCAGTCTACACAATAATTAATTCTCTTTTCTGTTTCTACAGCTGTACATGAACTACTGTCAAATTTTCACTTTTGCCTCACCAAATAACTTCACGATACTAAGCTTAATCTCTTCAACGCTTAGTGAAACATCATGGATCATGTATATTGTCAATTTTCACCTTTGCAAGTGTAAACTACCAAAGGAAGGAATAAGTAAAGATAATTTTTTTTTTTTTTTTTTTTTAAGTTTAGGATGAAGTCAAGTGCTGTCGAAAGAGATGAGTTTTCAGTTGTTGCTTGAAGATTGACAGGGATCCAGCATTCCGGATAGAGGTGGGAAGATCGTTCCACCAGCCAGGAATGGTGAATGAGAATGATCTAGAGAGTGATTTTGCGCCTCTCTGTGATGGTATCACGAGGCGCCGCTCACTAGCAGATCTCAGATTTCTGGAGGGATGTAGTTTGTTAATAGAGAGTGCAAGTAAACGGGTGCTGAGCCAGTGGTTGTTCTATATGCAAGCATCAGTGTCTTGAACTTGATGCGAGCCGTGATTGGTAGCCAGTGCAGGGAGATAAAGAGAGGTGTAACATGGGCTCTTTTGGGCTCGTTGAAGACCAGTCGTGCCGCTGCATTCTGAATCATTTGTAGAGGTTTGACTGTATTAGACGGAAGTCCAGCCAGAAGAGCATTGCAATAGTCCAGCCTAGAAATGACAAGGGCCTGGACAAGAAGTTGTGCAGCATGCTCTGTCAGAAAGGGCCTGATCTTTCTGATGTTATATAGTGCAAACCTGCAAGATCGAGCAGTTTTTGTAATGTGGTCTTTGAAGGTCAGCTGATCATCAAAGATTACACCAAGATTTCTGACCGAAGTTGATGGGGTTATTGTTGATGAACCTAACTGGATCGTGAAGTCATGCTGTAGAGTCGGAGTGGCAGGGAGGACAAGAAGCTCAGTCTTTGCCAGGTTGAGCTGCAGGTGATGTTCTTTCATCCATGCCGAGATGTCCGCCAGGCAACCTGAGATCCTTGCAGTTACCGTTGGATCATCTGGTTGAAAAGAGAGGTAGAGCTGTGTGTCATCAGCGTAGCAATGGTATGAGAATCCATGTGCCTGTATGATGGGACCCAGTGATGTAGTGTATGTGGAGAAGAGGAGGGTCCAAGAACTGATCCCTGAGGAACCCCAGTGACCAGTGTATGTGCTTTGGATACCTCACCTCCCAGGCCACCCTGAAAGACCTACCAGTGAGATAGGATTCAAACCAGCGAAGTGGAATGCCAGAGATGCCCAGTGATGAGAGGGTGGACAGGAGTATCTGATGATTGACAGTGTCAAAAGCGGCAGATAGGTCCAGCAGAATGAGGACTGATGATTTGGAATGGGCTTTTGCACCGCAGGGCTTCAGTGACCGAGAGAAGCGCAGTCTCAGTTGAATGGCCCTCCTGAAACCTGACTGTTTAGCATCCAGTTTGTCGTTCTGTGAAAGAAACAGTGAGACTTGGTTGAAGACAACTCGTTCAAGTGTTTTCGCTATGAACGGAAGGAGAGAGACAGGTCTGTAGTTTTCTATAAGAGAAGTGTTTAATGTAGGTTTTTTGAGCAGTGGGGTTACCCGAGCCTGCTTGAACGCAATGGGGAAGTTACCTGTGAGTAGGGATGTGTTGATGATGTGTGTGAGTGCAGGTAAGAGTGTGGGTGAGATTGCTTGGAGAAGGTGTGAGGGGATTGGGTCAAGAGGACATGTTGTAGGATGGTTGGAGAGGAGAAGCTTGGATACTTCAGCTTCAGTGAGTGGACAGAAAGAAAAGATGGGAGTTTTAGCAGTGGATGTGGTAGGGTGAGGGTCCTGTGTGCGTGGAGGTGAAAACTGACCACTGATTGATCTAGTTTTGTCTGTAAAGAAAGTGGCAAAGTCATCAGCTGTAATAGAGGTGGAGGGAGGAGGTGGAGGGGGACAGAGGAGGGAATTAAATGTTCTGAAGAGATTACGCATGTCTGGAGCGCTGTCGATCTTGTTGCGGAAATGTGAGGATTTGGCAGTGTGGACTTTAGCAGAGAAGGATGTGAGCATAGACTGGTACCTACTGAGGTCCGACAGATCGTTTGATTTGCGCCATTTTCTCTCTGCCGCTCTGAGTGTAGTCCGATGTTCACGAAGAACCTCGGATAACCAGGGGTTGGAAGGAGCAGCCCGTGCGGGCCTAGAGGAGAGAGGACAAATGTCGTCTAGACAAGAGGTTAAGGTAGAGCATAAAGTCTCAGTAGCTGCGTTTACATCCAGAGATGAGAAATGGGTGGGTGAAGGAAGAGGAGGATACCACAGAGGAAAGATGGGAAGGAGAAAGGGAGCGCAGGTTTCGCCTAAAAGTAACTGGTAGGGGGTTGGTGGCACAGGAGAAGCAAAGTGTAATGTAAATGTAATGAAGAAATGGTCCAGTATGTAGCGGTTGTACCAGAATGTTATCTGCAGTACAATTGCGTGTGTAAATTAAGTCAAGTTGGTTGCCTGATTTGTGCGTGCTAGTAGTGGTAAGGCGTTTGAGATCAAATGAAGCTAGGAGTGCATGGAAGTCTGTAGCATAAGGCTTGTCTAGGTGAATGTTGAAATCACCAAAGACTAGGAGTGGAGTGCCATCCTCCACGAAGAGGACAGCAGCCCGTCCAGCTCCTCTAGGAAGGTGGCTAGAATTTGGCTAGGGGACGGTAAATGACCACGATCTGGAGTTTTATCGGAGCTGATACAGTAATGGCATGAGATTCAAATGAGTTGTAATTGCATAGGGAAGAGCGGGTTGAGTATTTCCAATTGTTAGAAATGAGCAGACCAGTGCCTCCACCCCGCCAACTTGCCGGGGTGTGAGAGAAAGAGAGATTAGTAGAGAGCAGCTGGGGTTGCTGAGTCTTCTGGACGAATCCAGGTCTCAGTCAAGCCCAAGATGCTGAGCGTGGATTTTAAAGAAAAGAGAAATGAAGTCAGCTTTGTTGACAGCTGACTGACAATTCCAGAGACCCACAGAGAAGGAAAGAGGTGTAGTGAAGGAGGTAGAGATAAGGCGCAGGTTAGCAGGATTACGTTGCCGTCTGCGTGGGACGTTAGAGCGTGGTTGAGAGAGAACCGGAATAGTTTGGAAACACATGATAGAGGTGGCAGGAAAGAGGATGGAAACGGAGAGTGTGTAAGGAAGGGGAAAAAGAAAAGATACTTAAGTGTGTCGCCGGAGTCGTTGCTCGGTTAAAGTCGCGCAGGAAAAGTCGATGGTCTTTACCCTCGCCTGTCTTCACACGAGGAGGCTGAACGCCTCGCTGATACTTCCGCGTCAGCGCTCGGACCTCTGATAAATACAGCCTAACAGGTAGTGTGTAAACATGATTGACACAACGTGACGAAAATTTCGGAATCAGTGTGCAATGACCTTTAGATATTTATTTTATGTAATTAGTCTATTATACTGTTCCATGATTAATACAAGCTTTTTTGGAGAATTATTTAATGTGTCAGGACTTACAGGGTTAAAGGAAGAGTTAACTGAAAAATGAAAATTTGCTGAGAATTTACTCACGCTCAACCCATCCAAGATGTAGGTGCCTTTGCTTCTTCATCAGAACAAATTTGGAGAAATTTAGCATTACATCACTTGCTCACCAATGGATCCTCTGCGGTGAATGGGTGCCATCAAAATGAGAGTTCAAACAGCTGATAAAAGCATCACAATAATCCACCGTTTTAGAGAGCAGTCTACACAATAATTAATTCTCTTTTCTGTTTCTACAGCTGTACATGAACTACTGTCAAATTTTCACTTTTTGCCTCACCAAATAACTTCACGATACTAAGCTTAATCTCTTCAACGCTTAGTGAAACATCATGGATCATGTATATTGTCAATTTTCACCTTTTGCAAGTGTAAACCATTCAGATGACTCTTCAAAAAAAAAAAAAAATTACACACACAATTTATTTCTAAATGTGTAAAAAAAAATAAAAAATACTACAAAGGGCACCTTTAAAGGTTTATACAGCAATAAGTTTTGGTCTTAGAACTTGATGGTTTTGTATTTAGTGCAACTGTTTCACAGAAACAAATTCAGACAAATTAATTGGAAATATCATGTTTAAACTAAGTTATTAAATAATTACTTTTTCGTCACACTCTCAGTCATATATTGTGTTTGAATCAGTGCCTGGAATTATCTGGTAGCAAAATGGTCAAAACTACAGTTGAAGCAGTAAATGTCACAAATCGTCTCTAGGTTACGTATGTAACCCTAGTTCCTCGAGGGAGCGAGACGTTGGGTCCGGAAATGCTAGGGGAACGCCTTCAGCATGACTGGCTCTGAATACAAGTGTAATCTGTCCAAAGGATGGGCGAGATGTCACAGGCGAGGTGATGAAATGACCAGATGGTATAAAAGCACGTGCGGGGAAACCGGCGTCAGCTTCTAGGAATGAAGCAAGCGTGGGCAGGGATGCCGAAGTGTGGCCTCGAGATGCAGCGTCTCATTCCCTAGAGACGTTCCTCTTCAGGAACTCGAGCTGTGTCCGAAAACGCTAGGGGAACAAGATGCCCACGCCGATAGGCTTCCAAGTCCCTGCCCAGTGTTTATCCCTGCGGAGCAAATCTGGGGCGAGAGGACGGAAGAGCCTGGAGTGGCCCGCATGTCAAGGCCATAAAATCTGACAAAGGTCAGGGGCGTAGACCCTTCAAGGTGGAGTGGGTTAACCCTGCGGAGAGTCGAGCCTGCAGGAACTCCAGCACTGAACCAACCGGGCAGGTGACTGGGTCGAGCTGGCGATCTCCGCACCATGAAGTGAAGAGTCTCCACTTCAGGGCGTACAGTTTCCTCGTTGAGGGAGCTCTGGATTGGAGGATGGTCTCAACAATCTCAGTTGAGAGACTGGAAACTATGAGCTGTGCCCCCTCAGGGGCTATACCCACAGCTTCCACAACTCCGGCACAAGGGTGCCCCCTGCCTGTGAGAGGAGATCCCTCATCTCCCATGTAGAGCCGTCGAGGAGAGAAATCGGCCAGACCGGGGCTACTAGCAGCAGACGGACCCAGTGCCAGGGGACTCTCTCCAGAATTCCGGGGAACAGAGCAATCGGGGGAAAGGCGTACAGACGAAACCTCAGCCAAGTCTGTACAATTTATTCACCACCACTGGGTGAAGCATCCATTCCCCGGGCCTCGGCCCCTGTCTTGACAGGATGTCTGCTCCCACTTTGAGATGCCCAGGGATTAGTGATGCGCGGATGGCGGTTACATCCGTGGGCGCTGCGGATAATCCGCGGGTCGGGTGGGTCGCGGGTGGATAAGATAAATCATTAATCATGCAAATATTAACTACATTTTCTAAAATATGAACGTGTTTTAAATAGGATACAGAAATTGAATAAACTGTAAATCAACATATTAAAGTTATTCAACAAAACGTTATTTAGTCAAGAGCAGTGAGGGATTTCTTCTGTCTTTTGTTGTTTGATTAACATTAATGACAGACGGCACACCTTTATTAGGCTGCTGTCACAAGACCTATTTCACTGATCCAATACTTATACATATGCATTTTCTTTCACAACTTAAGACGAAACCGACATTATGAGGATACTCGCCAGGACGACCATTTTGACGTTATTTTGTGTGTATTTGGCCACTTAAGCGCAACAAGCTTTGTTTGTTTGTTCGCAGCGCGCGCTTTGGATGTGACTGCAGCACACAGAAAAGCACCTCTGGAGTGCACGAGTACCGAAAGACTTAAAAAGACGTGCAAATAATACATTTCTGTGACGATGCAACAATGACCGATTAGGCAATTGACAATTCTGCCAACTGTACCGAAACGTGAGCTAAAGTCTTGTATCGCAGCGTGCAGCAGCACTAGATGCGCCGATGTGAAGAGAAGGTCAAAGAGAGAGGATGCAGTACAGCTGAATCACTCACGCTGTATTCAAATGACTGGTTGTGTGGATTTATTTACTTATCTAACCTACGCATTATATTGAATAAATGTTTTGCAGGAATTTCCCTCATTTTAAAGTCAAAAGCTGCGGAAATATATGCGCAATCCCACACCGAAATTCAGGACCTGATTAAGCATAATTCTACTGTACGTAGAATTGTGAAACATGACTTTTCCAAAACTTTCTGTGTTTATTTATTTTTCCAAAACTTTACAGGCCTGGAAATTGCTGTTTTAAAATTCCATGACTTTTCCAGGTTTTTCATGACCGTATGAACCCTGAATGTGACGATTGGGTGCGGATCGGGTGCGGTTATCTAAATCAGACAAAAATATAGGTGCGGGTGGTTGGCGGGTGGATAATTTATTTGAATTCGGGTGACGTTTTAGCTCATCCGCACATCACTACCAGGGATGTACACTGCTCTCAGCGAGAGGAGTTTGCCCTGGGACCACACAAGGATCTAGTGCGCCAGCCTGTACAGGGGGCGCGACCACAGACCTCCTTGGTGGTTGATGTAAGAGACCACCGCTGTGTTGTCGGTGCGCACATGGTGATCTCTTAGGTCTGGGAGAAAGTGTTTCAGAGCCTGAAACACAGCCAGCATCTCCAGCCAACTGATGTGCCACGTGAGATGGCGACCACTCCACAGACAGGGTGGCCATTCATGACCGCTCCCCAACTGGTGAGACAATAACTAAGGTTGTCTCCACATCTCTAAGGCACGTAGGCACCGCCGTGTGACCTTGATCATGCGAAGCAGGTTTCCCCTCGGGGAGAACCCCTTGGTCTTGAGCCACCACTGTAGGGGTCTCATGTACAGCAGGCCAATAGATATCACGTTGGACGCAGCTGCCATCAGACCCAGCAGTCTCTGAAACTGCTTCACAGTGAGTGACTGGCTTTCTTTCACTCTCCTGACTGCCGTGAGGATCGACTCGATCAGAGCAGGCGACATACGTGCCTGTATCGTGGTTGAATCCCACACCACACTAAGATAAGTGGTCCTCTGTAATGGAGAAAGCACACTCTTCTTGGCGTTCAGTCTTAACCCCAACACTTTCATGTGAGTGAGAACAACATCTCGATGTTGAGCCGCCATCTGCTCTGATTGAGTGAGAATGCGGATTGAGTATGCGGATGCCTTGTAGCCGCAACGGAGCTAACGCGGCATCCACACACTTCGTAAAAGTGCGGGGTGAGAGTACTAGGCCGAAGGGAAGAACCCGATACTGGTAAGTTTCGCCCCCGAAAGCAAACCTCAGGAAGTTCCTATGAGTGGGAAGGATGGAGACATGGAAGTATGCATCTTTTAGATTGATCGTGACAAACCAGTCCTCGGACCTGATCTGAGACATGACCTGTTTGAGTGTGAGCATCTTGAACCTCAGTCTGCTGACTGAGTGGTTCAACTGACGCAGATCTAAAATGGGACGCAAACCTCCATCCTTCTTTGGAACTATGAAGCACCGGCTGTAGAACCCAGACTCTCTCTCATGAGGAGGGACCACCTCGATGGCCTCCTTCCTTAAGAGAGTATCTACTTCTCGTTCAAGAGCCTGCTCGGGACCCTTCTGAGTGGGATTCACCCCGTTGAATCGAGGCGGAGGAGAACCGAACTGGATTCTGTAGCCTCTCTCTACAGTGTGCAGGACCCACTGAGACACATTTGGCAGTAGTTTTCATGCTGCAAAATAGTCTACTAAGGAAACCAATCTCTCGAGACTGGCCTCTGGTGTAATCAGAGCGGCTAGTTCGGTGTCCTGGAATGGCACACCGGCAGGAGAAAGCCGAACTGGCTGCTCTAGAGACCCCTGAAGGGGTGGCGAGCAACTAAGCTTTCTTCCAGGCGGAAGAAACTGAGATGTGTGCACGCTGGAGATCGCTGCGCCCTGGAACACCATACGTGGCAGGGTTAGCAGACCGATCTCCTGAGGGCACTGAGGAGAGACGGGCACCGTGCACTGCAGTGAACGCCACTCTTCCCCAGCGGGGGCTTCCCTCATAAGCCCTGGGCCATAAGCATCAGGGCCTCTTGGCCGAAGACCTCTTTGCCTGAAGGATGGTCTGCAGATCCGGCTTAGGCTTCGAGGCCCCCGACCGAGAGCCTTTCTTACCGCCCCGTCTCCGCCGAGGGGGAGCACAGGCGGCGACACTCTCTTTCTGAGCCTCTCTATATGAGGAGCCAGCATGCAGCAGGGGCTGCTCTTGCCCAGCAACCCCGTGAGCTAGAGAGCGGCGAGGGAGAAACCGCTGGAACGCCGCCGCCTGCTTCCTGGCCTCCTGGTGCCTGTCAATGACGGTACCAACAGCGTTGCTGAACAGGCCAGACGGCGAAAGCGGGGAGTCCAGGAGGAAGACCCTGTCACGGTCTTTAATATCTGACAGGGTCAACCAGAGATGCCTCTCCGCCGCCACCAGAGCTGCCATAGAGCGCCCAATGGTGCGGGTGGTCTCCTTGGTGGCACGGAGAGACAAATCAGCGGTTTTGCGGCGCTCTCTGATATCCTCCGCATTAATTCCCTCATCCTCATCTAGATCTTTGAGCAGGTCGGCCTGATACGCCTGCAAGGTTGGAGCCTTCAGAGACGACGCAGCGTCGGGGGACAGATAGCTCGCGAGCGTCTGTTCCACCCAAAGCATCGCTCTGTAACCGCGCTCACTCGTCCCCATCACATTAGCGTAGTAATCGGAGGAGGGGACGAAGAGGCGGGACGAAAAGGGTCTAGCCCACGACCTCGACACCTCGGTGTGGAGGTCAGGGAAGAACGGCAGGCTCCGATGTGGAGGTGGAGTTTTAAACCGCAGAAAGCGTTCGTCCAGCTTGCCTCTCTGCGGTTAAACATGACTCCCTCGAGAGCCGACTCTGCGTGCCTCGCTCCCAAACAAACCACACACAAGCTGTGTGTATCACCTGCAGACAAGTAGCGTTTGCAGGGAGGAACACACAGCTTGTATTGTGATTTGCTCTTGCCCTTCAGATGCTTAGCCTTGTACTGGCTGTTAGACATGATGGACTTCAACAAAGGACAGACAACACCAAATAAGACTCACAGAGACACAGAGCGCTAGCTGAATGACAGAAAGCTGACGCCGGTTTCACCGCACGTGTTTTTATACCAGATGGTCATTATGTCACCTCACCCGTGACGTCTCGCCCATCCTTTGGACAGATAGTAGTGTGAGGGATATTAAGTAATGCAGGGTAATGAAGTAAATTGAAGGGTAAAGTAAGCTTACAGAATTCTATTCAGTAAAATGAGGTACTGTAATATTTTAGCTCTGTTAAATATAAAGACACGTATGATGACAGGTGACAACTGATATCTTTGATCTGATCTGTTATAATTACCACTGAACACCAGAAATGTGGTAGTGAGTGTTTCTGTGTTTGCTAGAGAGATGGAAAAGGAAGTGTGAGCAACTAAGAAACTGAGAGTGAGCTTACAACCTGTGTTTGTTGTAATTTACAGTTGTTTAGACTGCAGTAAACACATTTCCAGATGGACGTTAGTCTGCACACTGTCCTTCTCCGTGAGCGTGTGTCTGTGTGTGTCAGTCTATAAACCAGACCACATGGTAAAGCACTAAACGTTCCTTATGAACATCTGCCAGTTCCCCAAGTCTTAGCTGAATGACAAGCCTGTTGTAGAAGATAAAATTCATTTAGTCTTAAATGGCACTTGTTTAGGCTGATTAATATACATACAGCTGTAGTTTTTTACTATGTCCCACAGGATATCTGTTAATAATTACAAAGTGTGAAAACATCAGTAAAAGGACTTTAGATGATAACTAAAGCAAATCCTTTTAAAATTTTATTCCAGCTAATGTGTTATACCAACATCAGTTTATGGTCAATGACAAATAAAACAATGAGACACATAAAGAAATGGCAAAGTCTTTCAAAGTTAAAAATCATCCAACATTCTTAGAAATTTAATCTTGTATTTTGGTTATACAGTTTTGAAAAACTTTTATACAATTTAAATTTCATGTGGTGTAACCATCAAGTAAAAAGTAATCACATACTTTCCTTACACCTTGAATGTATATCTTAATTTTATTTTCCAAAAGATACCTATATATCTTTAAGCTAACAAGTGTGTTTTACAAATATCTTGAATTCAAAAATATCATTATGTTTTTGTGGAGTTATACTATAGGGCATTTTAAAATCTGAATTGCCTTATCATAAAATGGTCAACATAGAATATGAATATTCTTAAAAGTTAAAAGCTTTTTAATGCGCTAAAATCAACTTTCAGATCAAACTTTCAAGTCCTAAACTAAGTGCTGTAAAGTAAGAACTACAATGATGCCAACCCAAAATGTCTGACCTAAACCACTGAATCAGCCAATAAGGGCCTGTGAGAGTATATCCACAAAGGTGGCATTCCAGCTTTAAATAAAAATATACAGCACACTGTAAAATGTATTTTAATAATCACTTAAACTGACAATTATCTATTTAATTAAGTGCACGAGAAAACTAAATCTTATTTTCTGAACAGCTGCAAGCTGAAGCTTATAAATACAAATATAAGTGTATTCCTTGGATGCAAAAGATTTTACATTGTTTTTCCACATTATCAAAACCATAAGACAACAATTTGTCCACAGTTCAAATGCAGCAGAACAGTTTAAATCACTAAATTATAAATGATTATTATAATAATCTCATTACAAATACAGTTAAAATAATACTTGCATTAAATAAAAAAAAAACAGTCTGTAACAGTCCATTTATTGATATTTGTCAGTCCTCTTTCGTGTGTGTCATGTGTTCCCGCCTCTTGTTTCCATATTTGGTCATGTTCCTGTCCTTGTTCTGTGTGATTATTAGTTTATTCAGTTCAGGTGTGTCTAATTATCTGTGATTGTCATGTGTATTTAGTTCCTACCTGTTGAGTTAGTTTTCGTCTAGTCTACTTATTACTCCCGGTGTTCCTGTCTGTGTCAACCTTGCTTTGTCTTGCCCTGATGTTGTCATTAAAGACTATTAACGAGTTTGTTTGCCCATATAATCATTAGGAAATAGAGTAAACTTATTTGGCTTGCTGTCCACTGATGAGTGGCTCGATGAAGCAGCTTCAACTCGAGCTCTGATAAACCCCCCAGGGACATGATATAAGGTGATTACAAAGGGCAAGTTACCTAAGAAGAAGGTGGAGATTGGGGAGGTGGAGGGATGCTGGAGTAGTGGAGACTGGAGAGAGGTAAGCAGCTGCTTATATACTCTGGCTGTTGATTGAAAGATTAGATGGGCTCGCTCCTCCCTAACTTACATTTAGGAACTTCATTTAACGAGTTCGTTTGCCCATATAATCATTAGGAAATAGAGTAAACTTATTTGGCTTGCTGTCCACTGATCGATAAAGCAGCTTCAACTTGAGCTCTGATAAACCCCCCAAAAGAGCAGAATGAATTTGGGACAGCAAGTTGGACATAGGGTGAACGAGATACTTGAAAATGTAGGTATTCGGGATACCCAAATATTGAAGACTAATGGTGATACCCCCCAAAATACGTGAAATTTAAGATATAAAAGGATGGTGGTGAGAGAGCTGCGCTTGGAAGTTTGATTAGAGTGCATCTCGCCACTGAACTGCTGCGGTAGTGTATTTCTAGAATTACTCCTGCAGGAGTATCTCAGGACTGGAGGTTTGAGTGTGGGGCTGGAGAGCGCCCCACCGCACATCAGTGCCATGGAGCCCTATGAAGTCAAATATAACAAGGGATGGGGCAGGGTGTCCTCGTTCACCCCCGCCGCAGAAAGAGGGAGCCCACGGTGAACAGATAAACATAAGGCTACCATCCTTGTGAAGCAAGGGTTTTAGATCATGTAAGGACATGAGGGCCCGCTGCGCCCGAGGGACAGATGAACCTGGTACCTCCATTCCGCTTGTTCGGATGGGAGGGCTCTCACTGCGGTCCGAACGGGAGAGCCTCCATGGTTATTAACATGGAGGATTACACGGCGATTCAGAGAGGGAGAGCCCCCACTGCGCCCGAACGGAAAGCTCACACAACGATTCGACCGGGAGAGCTCCCACGCGCTTTGAAGGAGAGAGCTCCCTATAAGAATCAAGGGAGATCTCATTCTGCCATCAAAACGGGAAAGCCCACACTGCAACTCGAAAGGGAGAGCCTAGATGATATCTGGACGGGGGAGCCCACGCAGCGATTCGAATGGGAGAGCCCACTCCAAGGGTGGTGGCTCTCACCGATCCGAAAAGGGAGAACTCTCACTGCATCCAGATGAAAAAAGGAGCCCGGCGGGGCTAGGTAGGCAGGAACATGCGAAATATTAGGGGGAAGCGGTCCAGACTCAGAAAGATGCTGTGATGAAGATCAGTTCGAACATATGATTCGAAGCTATGAGATGTCCATCGACCCAGCACTTTAATTTGGTGTTCGGAAAGACCTCTCTGGGCTGCTGTGGTGGCTGCCCCTATGCGGAAGGAATGGGAAGAGAAATGTTTGATCGGATGCCCGATCTGTTGAGGATGATTTTTAGATTTTTTTTGGAACCGATGTCTGGAGGCAGGGAGGTTTTTATCATCGATAAACAGAGGGTCAAGATGAGAGGTAATTTGAGATATCCTCTGGTGAATGAAAAGGGCTATGGACTGATAAGGTTGGATGGGGGTTGGCAAAATGAAGATTGAATGGCCGCGTTTCATTTGATCGGTTTTGCTTGTTTTGATGTTGAAACGAATGATGTCATGGTTTACTACTTGAAGGTCGGAGAATGTAGGATGTATGGCTGGGTTGAAGTTTGAGTTGGTGGTGAATTCTGAGACTCTGAGGAAGCCGAAGAAAGCCAGATTGAACATGGCATCTAGGCTTCTTATTTTGTTAGGGTAAAATTAACCTAAACGTAGAGTAGTTAGGCAGATGCTGAGGAGGTCGATGGTTAGGGGTTGTCTGGTGTCTGGACCGGGGGGGTTGGTTTTTTGTAAACCTTTGATGAGGAGAAAGATCTGAGGGTTTGAAATGTTAGGGCATTGTTGGCTGTGGATGAGCTTATAAAAGAAATGGATGCCGCTGAGGTAGACTTTGATGGATCCTGGTTTAATTGAATTGGTATGATGTAAGTAAGTGATGAAGGAAGATATAGAGAGGAGGGAGAACTCAGGGAAAACCAAGTTGTGGGCTCTGTGTAAGATTTTGAAGGAACTCCAAGCTGTCCAGTAGGTTTGGAGTGTTCTGGGAGAAATGGCTTGTAAAATGGTATTGATAGAAAGGGTATGGAGGTGACTGAGGGGGTGGTCTAGAGGAATAGGAGTTCTGAATAAGGAGGAACTGGAGTTGGGTTGGAGTCTGCCTCCGGGGCCAATGTTCTGAATTTCTGAAAAAGAAAACGAGATAAAGCATCAGCGATTTCATTTTGATGACCGGGAATATGTTCAGCTTTAATGACAAATTGGTGGCAGGCGGAGATCCAAATTAGACGTCTTAGAAAGGGCATGATTTTTGGAGTATTAGAATTGCCTTTGTTGATACAGTGGACGGTAGCAGAATTATCACAATGGAAGAGGATGTTTTTGGTTGATCATTCGGAGCCCCAAAGATAGGCTGCTACTACTATGGGGTATAGCTCGAAAAAGGGCAGTTGATTCGGCAGTTTGACTAGAGTTAGAGAGCTCAGGTGGCCAGGTTGAGGCGAACCAACGTCCTCTATAGAAACCTCTGAAACCTATGGAGGTAGCAGCGTCAGTGAATAAGGAGATATCAAAAGGTTGTGACAAAAAATCATCATAGAAGAAGGTTATCCCATTCCAATTCCTTAAAAACATGATCCACAATTTCAAGTCTGCCCGACATGGTTGGTTTAGAGAAATTGTTCTAGACGGGAAGTTGACGTAGAGAGAGTTAGCAGGTGGGAAATGAAAGGCCAAAGAAGCGAAAGCAAGTCACGTTTGCTTCAGTGATTAGAATCTAACAAGTTTGATGCGATTGTGATTATTCGATCAATTTTTTCTTTGGGAAGGGAGGCCTGGAATTTGACCGAGTCGAGGAGGATACCGAGAAATTCCAAGGATGTAGAAGGGCCCTCGGTTTTTTTGGCAGAGAGGGGAACTCCTAGTTTTGAAAACACTGATTGGATGACAGTTAGGTGTTTGGCTGCGGGAAAATGACTTGTAGAAATGACAAGAAAATTGTCAAGGAGATGGATGAGGTATGGGATGGCGTGATTGTTTAGTAAGATCCAGCAGAGTGCTTCAGAAAGCATATCGAATATCTTTGGACTGCTTTTACAGCCAAAGGTAAGACGAACTGCGAAGTAGAATTTCTCATGCCAATGAATGCCAAACAGATGCCAGGAATTTGGGTGGATGGGCGTGACTTTAAAAGCGGATGTTATGTCGACCTTTGCTAGCCATGCTCTGCGACCGGCATTTTTGATGAGAATGATTGCTTGGTCGATGTTGTGATGGTGTAGGGAGAATTCGTCTAGAGGAATTAGACTGTTGTTACTGGGATGGGAATTTCCGTGAGGAGCGGAGAGATCAATGATAAGTTGTTTTTTGCTTGAAAATTTCCTGGTGGCTACTCCTATAGGACTTATGTGAAATAATTCAAAGGGAAGAGAATTGAAAGAGCCAATCATGAATCCTGAAACTAATTCTTTTTTGATGAGGGCTTCAACTGTGTTAGGTTCGGCCGTCGCAGTGTGAAAACATCAGTAAAAGGACTTTAGATGATAACTAAAGCAAATCCTTTTAAAATTTTATTCCAGCTAATGTGTTATACCAACATCAGTTTATGGTCAATGACAAATAAAACAATGAGACACATAAAGAAATGGCAAAGTCTTTCAAAGTTAAAAATCATCCAACATTCTTAGAAATTTAATCTTGTATTTTGGTTATACAGTTTTGAAAAACTTTTATACAATTTAAATTTCATGTGGTGTAACCATCAAGTAAAAAGTAATCACATACTTTCCTTACACCTTGAATGTATATCTTAATTTTATTTTCCAAAAGATACCTATATATCTTTAAGCTAACAAGTGTGTTTTACAAATATCTTGAATTCAAAAATATCATTATGTTTTTGTGGAGTTATACTATAGGGCATTTTAAAATCTGAATTGCCTTATCATAAAATGGTCAACATAGAATATGAATATTCTTAAAAGTTAAAAAGCTTTTTTAATGCGCTAAAATCAACTTTCAGATCAAACTTTCAAGTCCTAAACTAAGTGCTGTAAAGTAAGAACTACAATGATGCCAACCCAAAATGTCTGACCTAAACCACTGAATCAGCCAATAAGGGCCTGTGAGAGTATATCCACAAAGGTGGCATTCCAGCTTTAAATAAAAATATACAGCACACTGTAAAATGTATTTTAATAATCACTTAAACTGACAATTATCTATTTAATTAAGTGCACGAGAAAACTAAATCTTATTTTCTGAACAGCTGCAAGCTGAAGCTTATAAATACAAATATAAGTGTATTCCTTGGATGCAAAAGATTTTACATTGTTTTTCCACATTATCAAAACCATAAGACAACAATTTGTCCACAGTTCAAATGCAGCAGAACAGTTTAAATCACTAAATTATAAATGATTATTATAATAATCTCATTACAAATACAGTTAAAATAATACTTAAACTGCGAAGTAGAATTTCTCATGCCAATGAATGCCAAACAGATGCCAGGAATTTGGGTGGATGGGCGTGACTTTAAAAGCGGATGTTATGTCGACCTTTGCTAGCCATGCTCTGCGACCGGCATTTTTGATGAGAATGATTGCTTGGTCGATGTTGTGATGGTGTAGGGAGAATTCGTCTAGAGGAATTAGACTGTTGTTACTGGGATGGGAATTTCCGTGAGGAGCGGAGAGATCAATGATAAGTTGTTTTTTGCTTGAAAATTTCCTGGTGGCTACTCCTATAGGACTTATGTGAAATAATTCAAAGGGAAGAGAATTGAAAGAGCCAATCATGAATCCTGAAACTAATTCTTTTTTGATGAGGGCTTCAACTGTGTTAGGTTCGGCCGTCGCAGATTGCAAGTTATTGCAGATCATGCTAGAATTGGGTATGCTTTCCAAACCGGGGTCAAAACCTTCTTTCAAACCCAAAAGAAGGAATTGAGTAAATCTTTGGTCTGGGTGATTTCCCAGTTCACTAGCTAGTGAAGAAATAATGATAGGAGAAGAAAGATACTTTTGTAACTTTTTATTAAAGTTAGCAGACGAGCGGCGAACAGGGCAAATAGATCGTGCATGAGCTCCACCACAGAAATTACAGACGTGGAGGAAGCGGCATCGTTGTCTGCTGCAGCCTGATGAGTTAAAACTGTTACACACTTGTCTGCCTGACGCTGAAGTGAAAATCTGGTCACGATCACTTCTAGAGCGAGGGGTGTATGAGGTGGATTTTGGAGCTTGAGAGATCACTGGATTGGTTGAAGGATCAGGGTTGGTTAGGGGACATTCTGAGGTTGAATGAACAATGGATCTGCAGATGGCGCAGGAGAGGCTTCGAACTCCTAGAAAAACTCGGTTGTACAATTCGAGGTCTAGAGCTCCCCAATAAGGACATTGGTTCCAGTGGGTGACACGGGCTGAGCATTTGGCTGCGAAAAGCTTATGGTAGGTATAAAAATGACTACCTCCGAACGAGAGACTGAGCTCTGCTATGATGGAGAGATAGTCATTTAGTTCTCTGCGTCTGTTGGGAAATGAAGTGCAAATAACTTCTGTGTATCTACCAAAAGCTATGCAGAATTCTGCCATTGTGAGAACATATTTGGTTTGAGGTATGGAATTTTTTAGATGCATGGTTAAAGGGCCACAGTCAAAAGAGCGGTGGGATTCATTGGTGGGAACAGAAGTTAGCAGAGAAGGAAGATCAATATCTGCACCTGATAGAATTAGGGAACGGAGGTGAGTTGAGACTGGAGGTGGATCCATGGCGACTGCATTGGGAGGAGCTGGAAGAAGGACTGCTGTGGCAAGAGAATGGGCTGGCAAGTGGATTAGACCTGAGGAAGAAGATGGATGCTGGGCAGGGAGCCCTAGAAGTGACTGGTGTCCGAGATGGCAAGGAGGAGCTGAAGCGAGAGGAGGGGGAGGGTTAGCAGAGAAGAGGGGGGAAAGAATCCTTTGCGGAGGCAACCTTACGCTAGGGACTGCGCCAGGGGGAACATTAGGAGGAATTTGAGACCCAGAAGGGAGAAGAAGGGGATGAGAAGAATTGACGTTAAAGGATAAAAGAGGGGGTGGGATCGCTAGTGAAGGCAGCCTCGTGCTAGGATCCGCTCTCTGAGTAGGGGATGAGAAAAAGGAAACCGTCTGAGAGGAAGTTGCGCATGGGTTATCAATAGAAGGAAGGACGGGGAAAAAAGTTGAGATAGATACGTCTTGCCTAGGAAGTGGAGAAGCCTGTAAGAGAGAATTCGTGAGCGTTGGAGGGGCTGTGGAACCGTTTCTTGTGGCCGCTGTTATTGGCCGGGCGGAAAGGCCGGTGGACGAGGAAGTATGTGCAGCTGTAGTTTTTTCCCCCCTTGTCTTTGCTGCGGCCTCTGGATTAGCGCGATGAACGCGTTCGGAACGCCGAACCGGAGGAGAAACAGAAGTGAATGAGGACTGGTTCTTCTTTTTTGAAGTTGAGGAGTTTGTTGGGATGCTGGAGCTGTTATTGTAATTAGTGAGTAAGTCGTAGAGTTGAGCTTTGGATGATCTGCGGGAGAAATGTAGTCCGGAGTTGGAGAGTGCTTGATGTAGGCTGTTGACGGATCATTTTGAAATGGGTGGAATCTGAGAAATGGCGGCAGCAGAATGAAGAGATGGACGAGGCGCAGTTACCACTGGTGATCTTGAAGGTGGAGGAGAGAGGAGTCTTCTGGAGCATGGTTTGTATGAGTGCTGGATTTTGCGACCGAAGCGCTCAGAGGGAGTCTCCTGACTTGGATCCGTGCGTTCCAATGGACATGGTTCTGAACAACACTACCGGATGATGCTGCAGCAGCTGAGACCGGAGAGAGGTAAGCAGCTGCTTATATACTCTGGCTGTTGATTGAAAGATTAGATTGGGCTCGCTCCTCCCTAACTTACGTTTAGGAACTTCATTTATTTTGAAGTTTATCCTCGTCTCCGTGTTCCTCGTTCCTCCCTGCTGTGTGCACCGTGACAATATTACTATGTGACTCAAAATGACAGTGCTGCCTTTCTCTGTTGTGCTTAGTTGATGAACACATTTACCCTCGGTTTCACAGACAAGGCTTAAGGCTAGTCCTAGACTAAAATGCATGTTTGAGCTGTCTCGACTGAAAATATCTTGCTCTGACATATCTCAAAATATGTCAGTGCCATTGTTCTGTCTCAAGATGCACACCTGTAATGTTTTCTTCTAAGGCATTTTTATAAAAGCTGCTTAAATGTCTTAATTTAACTAAGGCCTAGTCCTTTCTTAAGCTAAGCCCCGTCTGTGAAACCGGGCCATATACACACATATATAAAAGTTATGCACATTGACCCAAATTTCAGTGTCATCATAAGTTCAATTCATTCTTCCTTTGTGAAAAGTTTGTGGTGCTATACTGTAATACAGCCATCATGCAGCTCCTAAAGTTAAGATACCTTTCCAGCACTCTTAAATAATCAAAGCTGAGACCAAGTTTTTAAAGTCTAGGAACAATAAAATTCATTCTTAATATATTATTATTATTTTTTTTTTTACAAACCTAAGACTAAAATTTTACCCCGAGTGGCTTAATACATACGATTCCTGATATTTTTAAGACTTTCTGACCTTGACAAAGAGTCATGATGGTCTTTGGGGGTCCTCTCTATGATATAATTTACTGTTTATTATTTACTGTAGCCGTTTTACTTGTCTAGCTGCATCATGTCATTGACCCTTTAACAATTTATTTGATCTTTAGAGGTTTTTAGAGAAATTAAAGAGAATTAAAGTGCCCCTATTATGGGTAATGAAAGGTTCATATTTTGGTTTTGGGATCCTCAACAAGTTGACATGCATGCAAGGTCAAAAAACACTTTGATTGTCTTATAATATGCATTTATTTTTACCTTACTTGCTCAACGACTCCCAAACGATTCGCTCAATGATTCATTTTTCCAAACCCCTCCTTTGAGTGACGCTAATCTGCTGTGATTGGTCCAATTGGTCTGATTTCCATTTCATCATGCCTGTAATGCCCGATAAAACAGCGTTCCCTCTCGAGAACAGTTCACTCGACATGGCGTCAGAATCTGACACTTTTGGGGACTCCCTTCCTTCTTAAACCTACTTCTTCTAATCTTATTGCACAACGCCAGTGGCCAGTGCCAGCCAAGACGGCGATTAGGGGTGGGGCCCCCACCGCTATATAATACATCGTCTTGGCGGCATAAGCTCAAAATCTTCCTCTTTCATGCATCCTACGCAAGACAAATGTGGAGAAGACGCAAGAAGACGGATTTCCCTCTCTGCGTTCCAGCATGTCCAAAGTTTGCACGCTGTGTTTGGGACCCATCAAGGCCCCAGACACCCACGAGTTCTGCATCCTGTGCCTGGGTCTCGCCCATGCAGAGGCACCATTCACCGGGTCAGGCTGAATTCTCAGTGCGGGTGCTTAGAGCCCTCAGTGGAGGGACACGCTGCCTTCCAGAGTTAGCTGGATTCGAGGTTCCTTCACTCGGGCCGCCGAGCTGCCGCTCAGAGGAAGCGAGTCCCATTCCTACCCGACTTGCACGACGAGGTCGCTAAGGCGTGGGCTGCGGCCCAATCAGCTCGCACTCATGCTGGCGGGTTGGAGATTTTCACCAAAGTCAACGGGGTGGAAGCCTGGGGATATACGCACATTCTGTCCGTCAAGGAATCCATCGCCGCGCACCTCTGCCCCTCTTCTGCCTGTCTGAAGGCGGGTACTACGCTGCCATCGAGGCCCTGCGGTCTGACCGCTCACATCACGGACAAGGCGTTCGCCGCCTCGGGAAAAGCAATCTCGGCACTTCACAAAATGGCAGCACTCCAAGTTTTTGGAAAGCCTTGGACGAGGGTGGAGCGGATTCCAAAGCTTTTAAGTACCTTTTAGTACCTATTTTGCACTAAAAGCCACGAAAAAACGGCACAGGCGATTGGACGGTGCTCCACCGACATCTGTGGCTGACACGGAGCCTTCTTTTCGCACCAAAACTCCGTGACAGAGGGCACCCGATGATGAGGCATGGCTTCAAGAAGGGCAGCTGTCCCGGGGGTGCTCCTCCTCGAGCAAAAGCCTTTTTCCTGACGAGAGGGTGCAGAGGAGGAGAGCGCCAAGCGGCGGGCGGGCCTGCCACGAAGCGTCCTCACTGAGAATGGAGACTGAACCCTGGGACAGTGAGGCTGATCTGGGAACGGTTGGAGAAGGCGGAGGTGGATTTGTTCGTGACAGAGGAGAACACTCATTGCCCTCTGTTCTTCTCTCTGTCACGCTCTCCCCTGGGAGGGGATGCACTCACCATGCCGTGACCGGAGGCCCATCTGTATGCTTTCCCCCCTTTCACGATTTTGTCACAGGTGCTGCACAAAATCAGAGAGGAGAAGGCGTCAGTGTTATTAATCGCCCTGTACTGGCTGAACAGGCCTTGGTTTCCCGATCTGCTGGAGATACTAACGGCTCCCTCGTGGCTGATCCCACTGAGACAAGATCTTCTGTCTCAGGCGGGTGGCTCGATATGGCACCCCAACGGTGAAATGGAATGGCACCCCAATGGAGGAAACTTCACGTGTGGATGGTGTGCAGGAACCGGTAAACCCGGGTTCGTTATCTCGCCGCGCGATGGAAACGATTACGGAGATGCAAGCCCTTTCTACGAGGCGCCTTTATGCTTCTAAATGGGCAGTGTTTGTGAAATGGTGTGAATTGAATGGTCACGACCTGGAGGACTGTCCTGTGTCTGACATTCTGGATTTTTTGCAACAGCGGCTGGACGGTGGGCAGTATGCCTTCCACTCTTAAGGTTTATGTTGCAGCTATTTCAACCTTTCACGCTACTAACGATGGGCTCTCAGTGGGCAAACACGATCTAGTGATCAGATTTTTGAGAGGTGCGATACGACTAAGACCCTCTCGCCCTCCCACGGTGCCATACTGGGATCTGGCTCTGGTGCTGGGGACACTGGCCCTTCGGCCCTTCGAGCCGCTTCTGTCTGTCGGCTTGAGAGAGCTCTCGTTTAAAATCGCACTGCTGCTCGCCCTTGCCTTGGTTTAGCACGTGGGGGATTTACAAACGCTCTCTGTGAATGCTGATTGCATGTGGTTCGGACCAGGTGATTGTAACGTCACACTCAAGCCGAGATTAGGCTACGTGCCTAAATCGCTCTCTCGACACTGTTCAGAGCGCAGGTGATAACACTTCCTGCTTTCACTCCAGAGGAGGAGATTCTACAATTTGAACGTGTGATCTTTAGCCTCTCAGGTCCTGTCGGTAAGTACAACCCTGCAACAATATGCTAATGTTTCATGTTGACGTCAACATGAAACGGCTTGGGATTCATTTTAAAAATTACTCGTTTCAATGATTCAGAGTCGACTCTTTCTTTTGAGAGACAATAACTTTATATGAATGCACTTTCAGATTTAAAATTTTGCAGGATGTTTTCATTCACTTAGAGCTGTGTTACACACTGCATGAAGTCCATAATAGGGACGCTTTAAAGTAAAAAATATATAAGCAATTATCACTTTAGAATTGAGAGTCAATGTCAATGATGTTTTTTTTTTTGTTTTGTTTTTTTGCTTGTTTTATGTTCATCCTAATTTGTATAGATTTTTTGAGTAAGTTATATTGACAAGATAGGCTGCCCATTTCGGCGAGGTTACTCCTGTAAAAGAGAAATTTGAATCTCAGTGAGGCTCTTTCCTGGTTAAATAAAGGTTAAATAAAATATAATTCTGGGTATGGCTCATGCCTGCAAAAGGTTGAAAAAAGTGAATATTAAAAATACAGCCAAAAACAATTAAATATGTTATCAGAGAGATTGTGAATCAAAACAAATACAATTTCCTTAAAGGCAGGCTTTTAAAATATCCAAGTACAGTGACATCTGGTTTAAAAACCAAACACACACACACACACACACACATTTAATTGACAGTCAGTCAAAAATGAACCCAGGAACAAATGAATACAAATGAAACCTATGGCATTCTGAAAACCCATCCTACTGAATGTCTGATATTTCAATCTCTATTAACAGTTGTCTGGAAAAATGTCAGCTGTATACTGAGAAAGACGGCAAAGAATATAAAGGTAGACAGAACAAAGTATTCCACATTCCAAGTTCAGGTGTTTTCCTGTTAATTGTTTTGTTGAGTATTGTGTAGTCAAGAAGGCATGTTTGCTCTGTGGTTATTATGACTATGTTTGTTTGAATGGCATGCCGATGTTTTCCACTTAAACAAAACGTTTCATTTCCTCCAAAGTGTGAACCACAATACAAGACCTAGACTTAAATCCCTTCTCATACAAAAGCTGTCAGGTATGTGCATTTGTTCAGGCACTACAAAAGACTACAACTAAACAGTTAAACATCTAAACTATTCCAGTTGTTAAAGACAGGCGATACAAGCATGTTGATACAATCTCTATTCCGGTGGAATAACAACAGTAACTTCCACCTGATCTTAATAGCGGCCAAAACAAATGAGCAACAGGCGTTTCAATAACTAATGCTCCTTATTTACTGGAGGTTGACTATTACTGAAGTTTTGTCTAAGGAAAGTTGGAGATGGGGGGTCTTGCAGATGGAAGGCAGAGATGAAGAGATAAAGGGAGGGAGCGACTGCACATGTCTTTAATCAGAAAGCGACTGACCTCAGCAGCATGGCAGCATTATAATGATATGAACTTCTCTGTAAACATGCAGAATGCAATTATTTGTCCAAATACACATTGCATATTCAGTGCGCGCACACTTCTGTTCCGCATAACTACTAATGTAATCTCTTTTTTTCTTAATTATCTCATTACTTGCTTCAGTTACTGTCAATTGGCAAATTTGATGAAATTATTTAGATGTCAACAGTTATTTGCTGATACTCTGATAGTATAGTGTCAACTGCCTTTGGTTATTTAGCAGGAAAAAACTGTTGTATGTGTCAGCATGAACACCAAACAGCTTGAAGTCACATTTATTTGTATAGTACTTCATATAATGTAGATTGTTAAAGCAGCTTCACTTTAATAAACAGGAAAATAACTGTCAATGTTGCAAGGTTCATCAATGATGAAAAGTTCTATTCAGGTATAAGCAGCTCTACAGAAGGCAACAGTGTCATTATACAGCTCAAGTCAATTCAATGTTGATTCAATTCTGTTCAATAACCAACACCAATGTTGTAAAGGTAGTGTCATTATCCAGCTCAATTCAGCTCAATACAAGTTAAGCTCAAACAACAGCCTTTGGTGCTAATGTTGATTACAACAAAAAAGTGTTTCCGTCCTGGGTTACAGTAAGGCAACAATGGGAGTGAAAGGGGCCAATTTGTAAGCAAAAAATACTCACTGTTTGAAAAATAAACATGATCATGATTTTCTTGAGAAAAAAATAGCTTACAAACTTTTTCTCTGTGTAAAGTGAAATATAATTCAACAACTTTGCTGCCATGACAATGCAACACTATAAACCCTTAGTACATACTAGAAATGATAAATAAACAGCTTGACAGATCAAAAAATACATATATTTTAACTGAGGATTTTGTTTGACATTTCAGCATTTATAGTTTGCCTCATTCACTTCCATTGTAAGGGCCTAACTAATTTTTTTTCCTTCTTTTTTTTTAGTGGTAATCAACATTATGCTACAAAGGCTGTTTCCTGAGTTTACTTGTATTGAACTTGGAATATTCCTTAAAGATCCTTAAAAATCTTGCTTTTGGAACATTTCTACATCCCATCTGCTTTAAAAGCAACTGCATTTAGAGTTTCTGTGACAACATGAATGTGTTTAGGTAGGAAATTGAGTTTAGATCCTGATAAACTTATGAAACGTTCTTTTAACTGACCAAACCTGTGGCAGACAGAGTGGGAACTTATAACATTATAATTTACAATTACAATGTTTTATTAGCATAATGGCAGACTATCAGGTGGTCTCGCTAATTAAGGTAAAATGAAGGAAGGAGAGAAAAGGAGAGGAAAAAGTTGGAGGATAGTGTGAGTGTGTGGAGAGAAAAGCAGAGTGAGAAAAAAGAAGAAAAAAGAGAAAGAGAGGAGTGTGGGAAAAATCAATAAGACTCCCACTCCAAATCCGTCTGCAAAAGAAACAATCAACCACCTCTCTCCTTCTTATATTCTCTCTCTCTTTCTCTGTGGGGTGGATAAACAGAAAGACCTACTTGGTACCTCTCTACCATCAGAGCACATCCACACACACAGACTGTCCCAGACACACACACACACACACACACACACACAAAGTGCAGAAGTGAAGTGGGCACCCCAGACTGTTATATTCAGCCCATTGAAAGCTGCCTGGAGTATTACACAACCAAAAGCAGGGATCACGGAGAAAGACCGAAAAAGGAAACAAAATAAAGATTGTAATAGAGGGGGGGAATAAGAAAGAAAGAAAGAAAGAGGTAGAGTTTTAAGTAAAGCCCACTTGTCTTTGCTTGCATGTGTTTATGAGAATTAGGAATTGTGTATGGGTGTGTGTGTGTGTGTGTGTGTGTGTGTGTGTGTGTGTGTGTGTGTGTGCATATACGTTTGGATCCGTCTGAGCGTTAAGAATGAATGGTATTGCCGATTGTTCAGGGAGGCCCGAAGCAATAGCCAATAATAATCCTGCATTTGAATGGAAAGCTTTTTCCCTCCCTGGAATTTCACTGTCTCCTCCGCCCTCCCCATTCACACGCCTTTACTGTACATAAAAGAAACAACAGAATAACATCGAGACAAGAAAAAAAGGGAGGAAGAAAGGCGCTCTGAAGTGGCTTAGGTCTATGTGCGCTATTTGTCAAGTGAAACTGAGGCAAGCTGAATGCCTGTGTGTGTGTGTGTGTCCACATGCTTGTACAAGACTGCGTGAAGCATGTCTATGTAGCCACATGGCAGATGGGGGCATGAATGTGAGTGTGTTTGTTTCTCCCTGCGTGTGTTTTTCTGCATGTGTAACAGATGGTTAGTTGTGGTATGCGTGTTGCACTTGATGTACTCAACAGCTAGCTGGACACTGTCCAGTGAATTTTGAATACAATACACAATACTGTATGACTCCAATGACAGACACACCTGCTTCAGTTCATATGTAACGTTTAAAGACTGAAAGTATTGTGCAAATGTGAGCATAAACTCATATCTGAACTTTACCGCATTGTTTATGGTGATTATTCACTAAAATTTTGGATTTGGCATGTTATGTGACGACAACAACAGCAATGTTTAGAGCAAAGGTCTCATATTCAGCCCTCGAGATTCAGCCCCTCGAGTGTCAATACATTACTTTCTTTCTTTTGTGGAATATAAAACAAGGTATTTTGAAAAATGTCTCAATGTCTTTTTTTTAACTTCCATACAATGGAAGTCAATGGTAACTAAAACTGTGTAGCTACAAACATTGCTTAAAATATCTTCTTTTGTGTTCTGCAGAAGAAAGAAAGTCATACTGGTTTAGAACAACTTGAGGGTGAGTAAATGATGACACAATTTTCATTTTTTAATGAGCTGTCACTTTAATGTAGGTATCATGAACTAACAATTAACAATTTACTTCTTTTTATTAAGCTACTAATATTTATTTATAAAATGACTATTGCCTATTGCTAGTTCATGTTCATTGATTACAGATTAATACAGTAAAAAAGTGTTTCCCAAATGGGGGTTTAAGAGGGAACTGTAGGGGGTTTGTGTGGTTATGAAGAGCTAATAATTAAATCAAACGTAACATCAAAATAAACAAACAGGATAACTAATCCCAATAAAACTGAAATAGTGATATCTTATGAAATCAGAATTATCAAATCAAATGGCTGAAATTTAATTTAAAGTGATATAGTCTGTTCCGCTGCATGTATTAAAGTAAAGAGCAGCACTGTGTTCATTTACACGTGTGCAGCTTATTATAAACTGTGTTTTCAGAGCGGCTCTGTTCACGGTAGATGCTGCTTCTAATGAACTCCATCACTGCAAGTGCTGTGAGTTTAACATACATTTGGGAAAGCAATGTGCACTAGGATAACTTTCTTTACATTCACATAATTTTCCAATATTTCTGTGGACAGAAGTTTACAGCATTTCACTAATATTCTGCCATAATAAAAGGTTGCTTGAGGATTCGAAATAGTAAAAGCAAAGTTTGAAATTTTGAAAGTGAAGACATGTTTGTATTGTAATCTGTGTTAGTTAGTTCTTGTAAAGACTGAACCTAAGTGTGAGCATTCTTAAAAGTATATCCATTAGCAGGAGAGCCTTTGTTCTTTGTGTCTAGACATAGCAATGTGAGACAAGGATTAATCTATAATATATAGAATATTGATCAAGATCTAATAAAGGCTGTATAAATGTTGTTCACCATTAGTTTATAATATCTATTACATTAGTTAATGCTAAAGCATTTACATGTTGCAACCACTCCAGCAACTTCATTTTGGTTGTGCACTTGAAATAAAATGTTTATTAAAGTGAATTATTTTTTATATTTTATATTTTCATGAATTTTGTTACATCAAAGTGAGCTTGTTATGTTTCTGGTCTCTTAATGAGACTCTTCCTGTCAGATCTGCAAGGAGAACATTGCATTCTAGGAATAGTTTCAGGCATAATTAGTCTGGATAAGTATGCTAGGTGTTAGTCCATCCATCAATAACTGTATAACTGTGCCAACATAACCGCATATAGTTTGAATTCATGGTTGTAAAAACCCTTGTGTTTGTTGTAAATGCTCAACTGCCCCTGGCGGAGAACACCAGCTGGCCCCATGTAATTTGAATAAGAGATCTCTGGTTTAGTGCACAGAACTAAATGTGTAAACACAACCTGCATCGTTATTATAACACAAAGACATTGTACAGGTAGAGTCATGAACTTTAAGCAGACTCTGCATCACTGGTGGTGTCATGCCATGACGTCTGATATGACTGACGCATTTCTGATTCGCAATCCAAGTGTCCAAACAATCTAGAATTGGTGACATAAGCCTTAATATGTAATCTAGATGACATGCCAATCGATTAGGCTCAAATTTATTAGTACGGCAGGCATAGCCCATAAAACTGTGTGTGTGTGGGGGTGGGGGGTGTATGTCGGAGAGCACCTGTCTTCCCTGTAGAAGGAACCAGACAGAGTTAATGAGACCAGCGATTCACTGAATGACTCAATTCATCTTCATTAGTGAGCTCAGACACTTTCTCCTTCCTCTCATTCACATACACACATTTTCCAGACATCTTCATGCAGATATACAGTACATAGAGATTCATTGTGTCATGAGTGTTTATTCACTCAATGATAATAATACCACATGTCCATATTCAGAACAGGACGTATAGTATAAATGTCGCAATATGCAGCCATTAAAATGAGATATGTTTAACAAGTTAAACATGATTGTTACAGTTGTTATACCTTTCCATTTTTCCAGAGCATTAAATGTTAAAATGTCTAAAACAGACGTCTCAATGGTTGAGAAAATGATTTTTTTGATCTATCATAAAACCTACGTTTTGGTCCCTGAGAGTAGTTTAACTAGGCTACAGACTGCAGTGTGTGTGTGTGTAAGCACGTAAATATTGATTAAACCTGACGTTTTTCAGCAGGAGGAAGTAGACACTTCAAAGCTGACTTTTACCACACATGCACACACACTAACACACACAAGCGCACACACACTGCTGATTTTCTACTTCAAACACTCCTGGTGTTTGCTCTGAAAATAAGACCGCTGTGTAGCCAAAAGATTCATTTCCTATGCGGAAGGGAGAAGGAGGGAAAGGGAGAGAGCAACAATGATGCCAGATACTTCTGAACTGACTTACAATTCATAGCCATAACAATAACGATAATGGCAGTGACCTCTGATATATTACAACGTATTTTGGTCAGAATGACCTAAACCCATCTTAAATAACTAACTATAACTAACTATCAATTACAGTAAAGCCAACTGCCTGTTTGAACTGAAAGGCAGGACCTAAATTCCTCTGTTTCTCCCATTCATTTTTCTGAGTGGTCCCTCTCCTCCCCATTACACGGTCTCTGGTCAAAACAGCAGGAAGATGCTATAAAATATTAGTGTGAACTCAAACCATGTGGTATAACTAATCAAAACATACACAGACAGAGTACACCAACTATTAATATACATATAAACACACACACGGTCAACCTGTAGAGGGAGAGAGAGAAATTAAGGTTGGCGTGTGGCCTATGAGAGCATTATCTGCCAGTGTGGCATTTCTCTATCACTTCTACACACTCTCACTGAGGCCTCATGCCAGACTCAAACTGTGCTGGCCCACTGAACCACTCACTGAGCTCAGGCTGTGCCAAATACACACACACACACATACACGGTGACTGCTGGCAGCAACGGGTTGTCAGGCAACAGATGGTTTCACTGAATGAGCCTCTCATGAGAGATAACTGATCTGGAAACGCTCAAACCATTACACAACCAAACACTAACCATTCACAAACCAAAGAGCAACCACAAATGAACAGCCAAACTAAATAAAAAAACACATTCAAACCATTATATCAACCAAAATATCAACCACTCAGGGTGCTCTCCTTTAAAAAGATAGCATTGAGAAAACTTTAAAACAGCTCTTAAGAAACCTATCAGCACCTATGGTCAAAGTAAGTGCTAAAACCAATACCACGTTATGTGTATTCAGTATATTTGCACCCAGGGTCCATAATTAACTTTTTGCAACATTTGCCAATGGTGGGTGAATAAAAACAAATCCAGCGACAGTTTTGGTCTGTCAGGCTGGAATTTGTGACCTGGAGGAGTCAATGCTATTTGCAGAAAGTCATAACCAGTCGCCAGATTTTGGAAAGTCAGAGTTGACAAATTTCACAGAAAAATCCATACAGTATGATGGCCACAGTCTTCGATTCTTTTGGTTTTACACTATGATTCCATCTAGTCTGAGGATAGCAGACTTGTTTGATATTTTGAGTTGATTTTAGAACACATTTTGTTTCCGCGTGAGTTTGTTGTGCTCAGAGAGTACTTGGAAGTCTGGTATTGTGTAACTTAATTCGTTTAGTGTGTGAAGCCCAGTTTTTCCATAACCATTTACAAAGTCTGCAAGTGTAGGATGCTTAGTGTTTATAATCTGTTCAGATATTAAAAGTCATGTAATGTAATCCAGCCTTTACATTTAAACTGCACACAACAGATTAGCATTGTTATAACTCAATTTACCCAAAAATTATAATTCTTTTTTACTCGCCCTCATATCATTCCAAACTTGTGTATGGCTGAATTCTGTGCAACACTGAAAAAGATATTTTAAACAATGATTTAGTTGTTTTGTTCACATTATGACAGTCAATGGGGTCCAAAATTTACAAGCTCCAAAAGGACATAAAGATGAAACGTGAAATTAATCCTTACTCGACTGATAACTACACAACAAATGCTTATCAGACAAAGTTCAAAGATGACTTAAGACTGCACTAGTGAAGTCGTAAGGAATAGTTTTACGCTATGTGTGTGTCCTTTTTGAAGTTTTGGTGTACTATTGACCCACATAAAATGGACAAAAAAATCTGAAACATTCATCAAAATTTCATCTTTTGTGTTCAGTGTAATATTGCCATTTCTTATCATTTTAACTTCCACAAATGATCTCCATTTTATTTACTCTCCAAACCCAGTTATGTTAACTTTGGACCCTATACAGTATGTTCCTATTATATTATAAAGACTAACAAACACACACAGGCAGGGACTGAATTAGCTGCATAGAAATGAGAGCCAGATAAAGGTTATGGCAAATATATCTTTTCATTTAGAGCAAGAATGCCAAGCACAACAGTGGTACACCCCAAACACATGGATACATACACACACACATTCACCGAGTCCAACAAAACACCCTCACAAGGACTGTAGTTTAGTCCTGCAGCAACAGAAGTGTGAACTGCAGCTTCTACTCTTCGCTCTCTTTCATAAAAAAATTATGCATCTAAGCCTCAAATTAATGTATGTAATTTACTGAGAAATTGGTATGCAATCCAATGAATTTTCCTTTCCGTCCAGCTCAGACAGGAAATAAGTGCATGGTATTCGCATTCTCTGATAAGTATTGCAATATATCATTGCAGATGGTACAATAAAATACAGGAAACTGAGGAAATGGGGGGAAAGTGTTAAAGCCAGTCCAATAATAAGAATCCTGATGAGGTTAGTCTGGTTGTGTTAATATATGACAATATTAAAAAAGTTACGGTATACCACCATTACCATAATAAAATGAGGCACTGTAATTCTCTCCAACTATAAGTATTAACATTAAAAATATTGCCAAGCTCACAGAAATCCCAAATAATCCCAAAGCTATTTGCATTGCTGCTTTTCTTGGTGAAACATTCCAAAATATGACTTCAGAAATGACAAAAGCCTGAATGAGTTGTGATGGATTGCATGTTTTACTCATTGCATGTTAAATATTTTAGATGAATTCTGGACAGATGAGACCGCAAACAACTTGCAGGGCAGGCTACATTTGTCACATTTCACTCTAAATTGTTTAAATCCAGCAGGGGCTTTTAAAAAATAACAGTTATCATTTGGTAAATGCATCTGCTGGAATGAAAATGTAATTTAATATGAAGTGACACCATGCGCACTTGTTGTTACCATGTAATTTACTGCAATGCATGTTAATAAATTGTCTACCATGCTCAAGCAAACAAATCACAAAAAAAGTAAGTGTTAGTAAAAAGAAAAAAAAGTAAATGTATTAGAGTAGATGTCTCACGTACACAACCAGGACAATCAAAGCTGCAGCCACATTTACCATTGTTCAGCAAAATCCTGACATTTCAAAAGAAATTCTTTCAGTCTGGAATTCCATGTGTGGGCAAAGGATTTCACCCTACAGATTTTGCATTAGGTTTAAGCTGGTCAAGTTGTTCGAGCAAAATTGGCAACAGAAAACTGCTTGGTTTGAAAGTGACTTCTGTGTGAGCTGTGCTTTATACATCACTATACTATTGACGATTCAAAATTGACTTTTTTTTTTTTTTTACTTATGTGACCATATCTTAATACTGGAAAGATATTATAATTTATGGAATATACATAAAAACATGCTTTGGTGGACCTACAAAAGCCTTTATTTGATTTGATTGAAGCAGTGTAATGTGGTAGACGCTGCAGGTTTGCTCAAATGCTTGCAGGCAGATTTTTAAACTTACAGTACCCGTCTTAGCAAAAGCAAAACACTCTATAAGACAATGGTTATCCAAGGTGGAACTAACAAACTTTAAGCACGGGCAAGCTGAGAGCACAAGGAAATATTTTCTTTCCAAGCACAGAAAGCTTCAGTTGCCTGCCAGCGTGGAACTTCTGGCCGAAAATGTTTCAGCAAACATGCAAATGAAGTCACAACAACAGCATGTCCTAAAACAGATCTGGAGTGGATCATTCACTGCTTTCTATAGCACCTAGTACTGGGCCCTGATATAACTGTAACTGAAAAAACATTCCCTGTTTGCAGACAGGATGCAAGCAAGATGACGCACTCGAACTGATTTTGCTGAATGTGCTATATATTGTGAAGGCGATAGACGTCACTGACCTATTAATAAGCAGGAATTACTCATTCATACCCTGACAGTGTATAGGAAATATAGAAGCCCTTCTGAGTGGCTCCAAACTCATGCACAAACCAAAAATGAGTCACAGGTTTGCTCTGATGGGGTCCTCGGACAGGAGGGAAAACAATTATAAATGCATAAAATGTATAACTAACCATACAGTATTTTGTGTCTTTGGCTTACAAAATAAACTTTTAAAATGCATGAGAATATCCCTTCTCTTACTTTTTATTGTTGATGACAAAAACAAGAATACTACATTAACACTATTTTGTTCAGTTTTGTCTGTCATCTTGTGGAAGCTACCCAAATTAGATCCATATCCTCCTAACAATGCATGGTAAAAGAAGCTGACCCAGAAAACATGGCATATGCTACAGTAAATATTTTTAGTAATGTTTTAGGTTGCCACTTGATGTCTGGTGTCAAATCAGGATTCTGCCACAAAACTAGTTGAGAACTGACATATTAGTCATATGACCTTCAATAGAGTAAAAATGAATCTGAAAACCAGAATATATTCATTTTATTTACAACCCACTGCAAAAAAGTTAGGACATTTTGTAAAATGCAGTGAAATCAAGAATCTGTGATTTTGTTAATTCCCTTTAATATTTACTTAATTGACAAAGAAAATATTTCCAATGTTTTCACTGATCAGATGAAATGTATTTTGTAAATATAAGCAATTTTTATGTTGATGGCTGCAACACACTCCATAAAAATTGGAAAAGAGGCAAAATAAACGTGAAAAGGTTATAAAATATCCTAGTTAAATTGTTTTGAAACTGTTCTGGTAATAGGTGAGGGGATCATGTTTGGGTATGAAAGGAGCATCTCGGTGTTTACCAGCAAAGCCACTTTGTGCCAAATTTCATGAGATAAATGTCAAACAAATCAAAAATCACATTTCTCAATGCATAATCACAAAGAATTTAGGTCTTTCTCCAACTACCATACATAATACTGTGAAAAGATTCAGGGAATCCAGAGAAATCTCAGTACATGTAGGGAAAGGCAGGAAACCTCAGTTGAATGTGCTTGACCTTTGAGCCCTCATCTCAGACAGTCAAAAAGACAGTGGAAATGTGTGCTGCTCATGATGAGGCTTGTTCTTGGGGAAAATGGACCCTGAGTTCTCAGTCTCAAAGACAGAAGGGACCATCCAGACTTTCATCAGCAACAGGTGCAAAAGTAAACGCCATGGTATGGGGGTGCAGCAGAGCAAACCGCATGGGTGATATAAGTTTTGCGAAAGTACCGTTGACATGGAGGCATACTGTATATTGGGATTGTACAGGGACATATAATGCCATCACGATGACGTATTTCACGGAAAGTCCATGGTTATTAGATCAAGACAATGCCAGGTCTCGTTCTGCATGTGCTATAACAGCGTGGTTTCATAGACACATGTGGTTGTGACTGACTGGCCAGCAGATCTGTCTCCTATTGAAAATGTATGACCAGTCATGAAAAGGAGAATCAGACAATTATAACTGATGGACTGAATTCTAGTATCAAGCCAGATTGGACAAAAAATTGCATGCAAAACTTTAACAATTAGTATTGTCAGTTCTCAAATGATTAAACATTGTCATTAAACGGACAGTTGATGTGACAGAGTGTTACACATGCCTCTGTCCCAACTTTTTAAAAGTGTGTTGCAGCCATCACAATCAAAATTTGTTTATATTTACAAAACACAATTAAGTTGGTCAGTGAAAACATTGGAAATCTTTTCTTTGTACTTTTGTCAATTAAATAAAGGTTAAAGACAAATAACAAATCACAGATTCTTGATTTTTATTGCATTTTACAAAATGTCCCAAATTTTTGGGGATTGTGGTTGTAAATAAAAACATCTAACACAACATTAACAATGATAAACAGAGCTAAAGCCTTTATTGATTCTCAATAACAGTCCCCAGTGGAGACCCATCTGGTCCAATCAGTAATTAACAGTATGTCTGTTTATAATGCAACTTGTTATTACTATGCAGTTTATTTTAAACAGCATTAGCACCACCTGTCATGCTATTAGCACAAATCTGTATGTAATTCATCCAGTCACAAAACAAAGAACTTTCACGGAGGGGTCTTGCATCACTATTAAGGAGTTTAGTTTTTCTGTTCATTATCCCACTCACAGCTACTCATCAAATAAATACATACAAAAAATTACATACAATGTTGCTTTGAATTGCAATTATTATGTGAAAAGAAAGAACACAGTGTTAACAGAGACCTTAAACCACAGATATGTATGTAAAAAGGCTGCCCGGGACAACGGTCAGTTATACATATTTTAACAGTCATTATACACAAACATTTGACTGCAAAATGCTGCAATTGATCAAGCGGATTTCAGAATTCCACAAAGTCATGTATTTAGTACTTTTAAAACTCCTCCTGAGTATAAACTGAAGCTGTTTGTGAATGTCTGGGTGACAGATGCTTGTTTTATTGAATTCTTTCATGCTTGTTTATGGGAGTGGTGCATGTGTGTCAGTGTGAGCAGTGCTCTTTTGCAAATCAAAACTGGATGAGTCTCCGTCCCACTCCCTCCTGTCAGATTAAGAGCAGATGAGAGTATGATGGTGTAAAATGTTGGAAGGAATAAACCTGATTATTAGACCTTCCATTGGACCTTCTGAGTTGCCGAAGACTACCGGGCTGCACGCTTTCATTACAAAAAAGTACCACAGTACTCAAAATGTCAAAATGGTAATCTGCTAATCTGGTGAAATTTCGGAGTGTGACATAAAATACAAAATAGAGTTTAGCAGCATATGAATGTATGATTTGATGTATGTTGATTAGTAAAATAATAATTTAATGAATGATAATAATTATTATTGTATAATAAAAATGATAAATATTTTAAGATTGTATATGTCTAATAATATTGAGGAATCAATTTAGTGTATTGAGGTACCAGTGACTGGTATCGTACCGAAGCCAAAATTGTGGCATCAAGCCTCTTCTAGAAACACACACACACACACACACACACACACACACACACATACATACATATTTCAATAGACTCTCAGTAGGTATTACTGATGTGATAACTTTTGAAGGACTGGAGGACTGCAGGGGATAGGAAACACATGTCTACAAACTAATATGTATCTTAATATCTCTCTTATAAACTATTTAATTATTTAAATAATTTAGATAAGCCATAAAACATTTGAGAAGCTTTTACGGAAAGTGATTTATTTTGTTTCTTCTCTCTCTCCTTGCTTCACTCTCCCCATTTCTCTCTCTCTTTCTCTGTCTCACTGCATCTTTCTATTTCTAGGCCTTATTTCCACTTGGAATGAGGTATGACTTCATGATTCCACTGACATAACTTGGGCGATATGAGTACTAAATAATTTCCACATTTCTTAGAAATGGCATGATAGAAGTAATACACTCCATCAATCCAGAAGCGTGTGTGTGAGAAAGAGAAAGAAATATAGTGTGAATATAGGGAGAGTGTGTGTCATATTTTATACAGTTAATAAAATACAATAATGAAATATAATCCCTTCTTTGAATCAGATAATAAAAAATATATATAATCATTTGATTCCAAGAACACACACATACACACACTTCAGAGCGACTTCATCTTAGATACAGCAAAATGCTGTACAATGTAGTCTACATAAGTGTCAAGCATTTTTAAAACGTGCACACGCACACACAGTTTTGGCACATTATTTGGGATCAGGGTGGCCTGTGTGTGTATTTGAGAGCTCTGAGCTTGAGACGCCACTAAACTCAAACCACATGTTTGGGAGAGTGTGTGAGAGAGTGTGAGAGAGGCAGACAGAGGGAGGAAAAAACACCTTCCTCGGCTGTTGGTGTTGCCAAATCTAATGCTCTCTCTGTACAATCTCCTGCACTTTTGAAACTGTCCACAGCTCATAAAGTCAGAAAAACTGCAATTCCCATAAGGCTCAGCTGCAGCCAGGGCGAGCTGCTTACAATCACCAGAAGTACAGGAGGCATATATCAACTTGAGCATCAAAAACATGTATCCATCCAACTATTGAGCTCATATTATTATTAATATTAGTTAATGACAAGTACATAACAGATGTGATGAATGAGAAGAGGTTTTACAGCATTTTTCTGTCATACATTACAGTGTCATAAACTATTAATCTATTAATATTAACTTATAATAATTTTGATAATGCATACTTAATTCTGAGCATCACAGATACACAGGAGTAAATTAAATAGTTGAATAATTCAATTTATATATACTACATTTTTCCTATGCCCCATGAATCTGTGCATGAATTATAGGAGTAGCTTTCATTAAACTGTTAAAGGGTTAGTTCACCCAAAAATGTAAATTAGCCTGTGTTTTACTCACCCTCGAGGCATCCTACAGTAGTTGCATATGACTTTCTTCTTTTAGACGAATCCAATCGGAGTTATATTAAAAATTGTTCCGCCGGAATGCCTTCCGCATACGACAGTCAGCAGAAGTGAGAGAAAAGTATTTATTACGTTTGAAATATGGATATTTTTCTCACGAAAACGCATGGATTCGCTACAGGAGGCCTTTATTCACAACCATGTGAGGCACATTTTATTATGGATGCACGCACTTTATTTGACGACTGTTGAACAGAAACACCCACCCACTGCAATGATAAAGCTTGCAATAGCCAGGACAATTTTTAATATAACTCCGATTGGATTCGTCTGAAAGAAGAAAGTCATATACACCTAGGATGCCTTGAGGGTGAGTAAAACACAGGCTAATTTTCATTTTTGGGTGAACTAACCCTTTAGCAATCAGTGAAGTGTTTACTCTGTGAACGCAATAAGCATTTAAAAAAGCTGGATACAATGAAGTGACATTATTCTACTTACCCTTCAATCATCTAACATGACATTTGTATTTTTTTTTTTTTTTTGTATTGTATTTACCTTCTTTGGAAACCTTCCAGTATAAACTGCTAATAGAGATTAGAGTGAAAATGGGAGACAATTACATTTTAAAGCATCCGTGTGACAACAAACCTGGAAAGAGACGTGAGGATTTGGGAAGGAAAATTAGAGATTCTTTGTGCATTGCAGTAAATTATTCATGGGATATATTGTAAATTAAATTGGGAGAGCAGACAACAAATGCACAGTTTATGTTGTCTTTTTATTGTTACAACGGAATACAAAAGAAGAAAGAAAATAATCAGGAGCATCATTTTTAATATGAAACATTAACATAGCACGATGCAATTATAAAAATCCACCTGACACAAAGCACCACATAGACTGTATAAAAAGTCATGAGAGATCTGAGATGCAGAACTGAAAATTCTGCCTGCTTTTAACATTACTATGGGAACTGCAAATAAAAACATTAGACAAGAGTCACAAGGCGATGTGGCACAAGGGCTGTCCTAAAAACACGACAATGCATAATTTACCCACGAAAATGTGACAATGCGTAAATTTACCCTAAAACCATACACACATTCACAGTATATAGTGCAATAAGCACACATAGACACACTGAGGTGAGCAAGCTGCATTGGTCTGGGAATACTGATGTCATTCAGATGACATCACGGGTGTGGTTAAGATTTTAAGCCCAGAGTTCGTTTTGGTTTATCCCTCAATTACAATCAATTACACATTCCCTTTCTCTTTCACACACATGCACAGAATGGAACAAGTGTGCCTGGAATACACACATACTGAAAATCAACACTGCCGACACACAGTGAGCATAACGAACAGTGAGAATTACAATGATGCTTTCATCATGGGCTTTGCTGACTGGAACGACAGCTGAATTGAGCCTGATCACTCAAGTTTATGACAACCACACATATGACAAAGTGCGTCACTTAAAACTCGCCTGTAGCTTATTTCTCATTTCTTAAGAGACATACAGTAAAGAGGGAGATAAAAAAAAAAGGAACTGGCAAGGAAGAGGTAAGGAGTGGAGAGAGAATTGCATTATATAAGATAATCTAAACAAAATTTGAACCTGTTGCAAATTGGCTCTTTTTTTTTTTTTTTTAAATAAATTAATATTTGTGTTTAACTAGACACATTAAATTGATAAAATGTTGCTCTTTTCAACTTTCTATTCATCTAAGAATCCTATATATATATATATCACAGTTTCCACAAAAATATTAATCAGCATAACTGTTTTCAACATTTATTTTTAAAAAGACACTGAAGACTGGAGTAATGATGCCGAAAATTCAGCTTTGCCATCACAGGAATCAATTGCATTTTAAATTGTAATGTTATTAATATTACTGTATTTTTGAATGGTAGTGTACATTGACAGATACCCTATTTAACAGTGACAATAAAGTTTCAAAAGCAGACATCTCTTTTTCACATGGTCTTTGCTGTGATTGGTTAATCACACTTTTATTTTGTTAAACAAAAATGTTTGCAGTTGGTGCACAACTGATGGAAATGGAGAGAATAATTACAGAGTAAAGAATCCACTCATCATCACATGACCTCTGTGGCTCAGCCCTCATGACACCTGTTTGTGTTTACCCAGGATTTATTAACTAATGGTCTAAAAGATATACATAATGCATAAACCTGAGATGTAGGTTACAAATTTATTATGTTGTAATATAAATTTATATATACAGTGCCCTACATAAGTTTGGAATTGCCCTAGGTGGGGTTTTGGACAATATCAGCATAAATCAATACATTGTGTGCAAGTCACAGTCAGACATGGGTCTTTGGCAACTGCGATGTTTGATTACTAGATTAAACTTCTTTTCTAAAGCTCATAGGATCAGCATACCTTTAGAGCTTTAATTACTAATCAGAAAACAGTACTATCTCTTCTGAATTCATACATTTTTTTATTCAGTAAAATGTTTTCACAGTGTGTTTTGTCCCTTAGCAGTGCAAAGTCAAAACTCAGGAAAAAATTCAGGTTTTGTGCTGATATTTTGCCTACGGTGCTTCCAAACTTTTGGAGGGCACTTTGTAAATTATATATAATTTAGTTTTGATTGCTTGTTGATAGTGTAAGGTAAACAGTGTTCCACATAGCTTTAATCCAGAAACTGTGTAAACATCAAATAGCAAACGGAAATGGAATGTAAAAAAAAAAAAAAAAAATCAAACCTAGAAGGGACTTTGCTTTCTCATTTCTGAAGTCCAATACACACAATTGATACACAGATACATATTCACACAAAATATGAACATTTGCTTTGAAAAGAAAACTGATGACAACACAAAACCACACACACTTATTGCTGAAATACACAACAAAACATTCCTTTGATTTGATATTTTCCCACAGTCCACAGAAAGTGTTCCGACTTTTACAAAGAGGGGCAACAGACACACACACACACACACATACTGTCCAAATGCATATATAGATGGAAATGGAATCTCCTCAATAAGACACTTGCAAATATTTGAGAACAAGAGTAATGATGAAGGCCATTGTGTTTTGGGCAGCCAGCAAACTATGAGTCTCATTTAAAGGCCCTGGTGCTCACACACACACACACACACACTGTTTGAGTTTGCTAGTTTGTGTGTGTGTGTGTGTGTGTGTTAGAGAGAAAGAGAGAGTGCAAAACATCATGATACTAACCAACATCACAAATGACAAAAAACAACAAATTTCTATCATTCGGTACTTGCGTGTTTTTGCTAGACAAAACACAAACTCTTTTGATTTATGTTGCAGGAAGGTGTTTTTAATTAACTGCTGAAAACTAGTTCCATATCAATGCTGTTTGAATTGTTATTATTGATGTAAATACCTCTTTAAAGTAACAAGATGAGGAAATACTGTGCCAGGAATAGGCCTACTTATTTACTGAAGGTTACGTGAATGAATGAATAAAAAATTCCAGATAAAAAACACACACCTCTCTCTCCAGTTGAGGTCACTTATGGTAAGGCTTTGCGTGTGTGTGTGTTTGTATATCTGTCTAAACGGTCTGCTTGGAATAAACTGCCGGTCATAAGTACACACGCTCTCTCTCTCCATCAAAATATTAAGAAGAGCTCATGCCGCCTCCAAAGCTGTTTTTGTAACTTCAGAATGCTAATAATGTGGTTGCTAATGATTAAATAGGGCCACTCTTGGGAGCGGTTTGTGGAATGTGAGCCTGAGAGATGTTTGGGCCTGTCAGCAGTGGCCGTAAGTGATTAGGCATAACCTAAACACCATCTGAATTAAGCACCAATCAAATCTGTCCATAGCATGTAATCATCAGGGCTATTATTGCACTCCAGAGAGCTCAAATCAAAACAATGAATATATTCATTTACTAAAAGAGGCACATATAAAATCAATGCAAAGCCAGAGAGGTGGGAAATGTAAGGTCACAGAGACCACGTGAGGGCTAATATTTGCATTCCTTAAAGGAATAGTTCACCCAAAAATGAAAATTCTGTCATTTACTCATGCACATTCATGTCGTACCACTATGGTAAAGCAATAAAAACACCAACAAAAGCAAAATAAAAGTTATCCAAAGTTGTGCTCTATATTTATCCCAAGTCTTACCGTAGTTACATTTTAATTTTGTGTGAGAAATAGACAGTATTTTGAGCAACTGAACAGATTTGGCCAAAACAGTGTCAGCCGAAAGAGTTTTGGAGGGCCAAAATCATTGACTGAAACTGTGCTGTTTAATTAGTGCTTATCTGATGACAGGTTTAGATTGTCTATTTTGTGCACACAACATGGATAAGCTACAGACAGCAGTGTGGAAATACTGTGACCAAAAAAATGTGCTAGAATGGCAATACGTCAAATATTTTAGGCTGACATATCGAAAGGCTTGTTGCTGAAGAACTACAACTGGTTTAATTTATCACATGAGAACATGACACCATGAACAGCATGAAGATTTCAATTACTTTAATTACTTCAGAGTTATTATTTTCAGTCTTTAGCCAACTTTAATTTTTTGCTCACTAAAAAATACATTTCAGTTCATCACTAGAAGAGCCCAAAATTTGAGTTATTATTCACAGAATTTAGCCTCCCCTGAAGCTGCTTTGTGATCAGAATTTGGAATCTGGACACAATCTTTGGCCAAGGGAAGATTCTAAATGAATAATGACTGAAATATTAATCTGTTCAAAATGCAAAATCCTTATTTGGATTCAGAAGACTAGGAATATAGAGTTTTATGGATGACTTTTACAGTATTCTTTTTGGAACTTGGCAGCACCTTGGTCACAATTAACTGTCGTTGTATGGCAAGAGTTGCTTAAAGATTCCTATGGGTTTGGAACAACATGATAGTGACAGAATTTCATTTTGGAGTGAATTATTATATTATTAAAAGCTGTTGAAGTTGCTTGCTTTAGGATAAAATACACACAGACAAAGCTTGACATGAAAGCAAGAGACAGCGATGGAGAAAAGAATGGAAGCAACAATGTATTGTATTATGCCAATATTTTGTACATCATCAAGGCGTAGCTCACTAGACATACTGTATCAAGCAAAACAGTTACATATCATCTGTGGCCCGGAGAGACAGAGAGAGAAAGAGTGAAAAAGAAAGAGTAAAACAGAGCCATAGCGTTTGAACTTTAGGGGGGTGAACAGTTAAAATGCTCCAAAATCAAAAGTCTCTTTGAAACAAAAGCCACACAACAACAATCATTTCCAGACCTTCTCCTGATCAAATGCACTAACCCAAAGTACATGTGGGAGAGTCTCTAATTGACTCTTATGGCAAAGTCAATCTGAACCACACCATGCTGATGTCATGCTGGGGTTTTCCAAAAGAACAATGCAAAAGTGATCCAAAAGCCTTAGAGTGAAACACTTGTACCAATACAACCCCACCAAATCAAAATTCATGACAAGTTTCAAAGCTTGTGGGTGTTTCACAAATGGAGGTGTTAGAGAAGGGACTGACTGCAAGCAACAAAACAATGGACCAGTCCGATGGGTTCAAACCAAACAGACAGTATGTTTTAGGGTATGAATAAAAAGACTGATGGAAACTTCAACATTTAAAACAACATGCCGAATTTATTACCCTTTCTCAGTGTATTTCAGTACAAAATGAGCATGCTATCAGTAGCCAACTGAAATTGCTCATTAAAATTGTTCACATGTGATCCAAAACATTGGCTGTGCCCAAAACTGAATACTCTCTGAGTAGATACTTATTTTGAATAAGTACTTACTTTTGGGACCACTAAAAAATATGTTATACAAATATAGTATTAATGTGCAGAAGTAATCCAGTCGTAGGCTACAAATTCCTTGGCCGTTTCTCAATATGTGTTTATATGCGATCTTGCATCCTTGCATTCTTGGATGTCTTGGACCATCTTCAAAGTTAAATTCCATTATTCAGAAACAAGTACAGAGGACGCATGAAAGTACCCGGATGTGTTCTTGATGTGTTCTGCATTCGATGCATCCTTGAGAGAACTGAACCTTTAGAAACAGTTCAGCAACAAGATCACAGCACATCTCAATTCTCACAAAGATGCGCTCGAAGTCTTCATGTCCTTGTGAGTTCGTTCTTGCATTCTTAGAATTGAGAAAATGCCTTCATGTTGTCAATGCCATCGACCAATCAGCGTCAGTTGAGTTGCTTCATTGCCATTCAGAGTGCACACTTCAGCATCGGCACAGTCAGAAAAGTCGTCTGTTTATGATTATACTACGAAATTAAAATTATATTATGTCTGTAACAAAACAGTACAATGGGCTGTTTTTAGTACAGTTAAAATACTCTGAAAGTCGCTGACACTGGAAGCTTTGGACGTTCAAGTTACAAATGGCCATGCACACCCTTACATTAAAAATAAGCAAAAGCAGGGTTTACTTACAGTGACATTAACCTAAAGCTCTGAATTGATTAAACAAAGCATTACTTACTTTGGTTTATAGTTTCTAGAAATGTTGTCTTTAAGAGAAATACATTACCAGCAAAGTACTGAATTCAAGGGTCACTATGGGAACAGATGGAAAGAAAAAGTGAGCTATACGACAACGACATCTTATTACTTTGTTTAAATGCCAATTCACTTAATGCAGATTGCCACCTACTGGGCTGATTTGAACACCTTTTTCTTTCCCTTTACTAAGAACTTGATGTTTTAATGACTGTTAGTTTTTTAGGTTTAGCCATTTTGCACATATGAGATGCATTTTTTTATTATAGAAATTATATTATTTTAAAAATGCACTTTATTGAGCTAAATATGAAAATCAATATGTATTCCCCAGTAGGATAATTATGTATTGTAGCCTAAATCGATGGGCAACTCTTATTAAATTCTGTAGTAAAAGTCACCATCGACCATGTGATATTTCCAACCTGGTCTCAGGTAGGATATTTCAATATATCACAGGAAATAAAAATGATGAGGGTGATAATTCCACACAGAATAGAGACAGGAAACCTCTCATACGTGCTTCTCTTGACAGATGTTTTAATGGTTTATTTGCTGACATTTGAGAGTGTTTATGTTGTTGTGATCAGCAGTTTATAACTGCAGGGAAGATAAATTAATAACTCAATTGGAGACTGACTCATCGAGACAAACTTGATTGGAGTGACATTTCAAAAACATTTTCAGTCACAGCCTATCAAAGGAGGTTAGGAGAGAGGCGAACAACACAGACAAAATGGCAGATAAGATAACAATTAAAGATTTCCAAGCACCCAAATAATTTTTTTCTGTTGTCATTTTTAATACTGAGATTCCTGCAATGGTAGAAAATGCTTAGAACTAATTTAGGCACTAATTGTAAAGTAACAAAACATGAAAACTGACTCCTGACCAAATGGGAACACTTTAGAATAAGGACCAATTCTCACTATTAACTAGTTGCTTATTGGCATGCCAATTATTCACATATGGGCTGTTTTAGTACAGTTAAAATACTCTGAAAGTCGCTGACACTGGAAGCTTTGGACGTTCAAGTTACAAATGGCCATGCACACCTTACATTAAAAATAAGCAAAAGCAGGGTTTACTTACAGTGACATTAACCTAAAGCTCTGAATTGATTAAACAAAGCATTACTTACTTTGGTTTATAGTTTCTAGAAATGTTGTCTTTAAGAGAAATACATTACCAGCAAAGTACTGAATTCAAGGGTCACTATGGGAACAGATGGAAAGAAAAAGTGAGCTATACGACAACGACATCTTATTACTTTGTTTAAATGCCAATTCACTTAATGCAGATTGCCACCTACTGGGCTGATTTGAACACCTTTTTCTTTCCCTTTACTAAGAACTTGATGTTTTAATGACTGTTAGTTTTTAGGTTTAGCCATTTTGCACATGAGATGCATTTTTTTATTATAGAAATTATATTATTTTAAAAATGCACTTTATTGAGCTAAATATGAAAATCAATATGTATTCCCCAGTAGGATAATTATGTATTGTAGCCTAAATCGATGGGCAACTCTTATTAAATTCTGTAGTAAAAGTCACCATCGACCATGTGATATTTCCAACCTGGTCTCAGGTAGGATATTTCAATATATCACAGGAAATAAAAATGATGAGGGTGATAATTCCACACAGAATAGAGACAGGAAACCTCTCATACGTGCTTCTCTTGACAGATGTTTTAATGGTTTATTTGCTGACATTTGAGAGTGTTTATGTTGTTGTGATCAGCAGTTTATAACTGCAGGGGAAGATAAATTAATAACTCAATTGGAGACTGACTCATCGAGACAAACTTTGATTGGAGTGACATTTCAAAAACATTTTCAGTCACAGCCTATCAAAGGAGGTTAGGAGAGAGGGCGAACAACACAGACAAAATGGCAGATAAGATAACAATTAAAGATTTCCAAGCACCCAAATAATTTTTTTCTGTTGTCATTTTTAATACTGAGATTCCTGCAATGGTAGAAAATGCTTAGAACTAATTTAGGCACTAATTGTAAAGTAACAAAACATGAAAACTGACTCCTGACCAAATGGGAACACTTTAGAATAAGGACCAATTCTCACTATTAACTAGTTGCTTATTGGCATGCCAATTATTCACATATTGGCTGTTTATTAGTACTAATAAAGCACATCTTCTGCATGACCATATACTACATCCATAATAACTAAACTTAACAACTACCTTACTAACTATTCATAAGCAGCAAATTAGGAGTTTATTGAGGCAAATTACATAGTTATTGGTTTGTTCATTGCAAGAACTAAACCTTAAAATAAAGTGCGACCTACCAAACTAAAAAAAAAAAAAAAGTTTCTATAATTTTAAGAAGGGACTATTTTTAAAGCTACAACATGCCTTAACAACCAAGGTGCTGATAACCAATGAATATTCCAAGTGGGTTAGCTTGTATTGTCAGTAAGTCACAGTATTTATGGAATAATATTGATTCCCAGACAGCAAGCAGTGTCGGCCTAGATCCAGCCCACATCTGGCCCGCTTGGATGTGGGCCGGATCTGGGCCAACACTATGTTGCTTTCTGGGTACCACAAAGAATATAAATAAATTCTACTTTCCCTCATTTCCTTTAAAACTAACAAAACAAGGAGCAAGAACTGAGGTTACGACGAGACACTTACACAAGTGAATGGGGCCATTCTGAGGATTTAATGTGAAGCTGATAATTTTTTATAATGTGTAATATTTGAGCTGTAAAGCTGTTTAAATCATTAACAAGTTTTTTATTTTTCAAAATAAAATCATGTTAACATTTTACGTGTTTGCATCTTGTGGCTATATTACTTACATATTTGTATACATTTACAAAATGGATGCATTCACTTCAGTTGTGAGTGCCTTGCTGTAATCTAGCTGATTTTTATTTTTTTTTTGTAAGAAGGCACTAAATTTAAATGCTGTAGAATGAGCCAAACTTGTACTTAACCTGGAATATTAATTTAATAGTTACAATGAAGCAAGAAAGCAGAGAGTTAATAGTTTGCTATATTGTGTTGTATGTCATGAAGGGGGATGTCTGACAGAAATCCAACTGCTCATTCACAAGCACACAGCCCTTCTCATTAGAGCACTGATTAGTGGAGCAGGTTTGTTTGTATGGAGAACAGTCATGTTCCTCAGTGAACTGCTACAAAGACAATACATCCATTTAGCATGCCTGAGTGGACGAGAAAGTGGAAAGGAAACAAGAAGAGGAAGGAGGGGATGGAGGGTGGACACCATTTATGAATGTATATCAGGACAGACATATCGATGGGTCACACATGTAACCTACATTGGAACTGACAAAAACAAGAAAGTAGTATGTAGCACATGTAACTGTTACGTGTCTCAGGTCTGTGTGAATCATAAGTCATAGTCTGCTATAAGAATATGTTGTTACTCTTATGTGCTAATGATTGTAACTGTGAACAGTTTAACAGCAGAGAGCTACATTAAGCTCCAACTTACGTTCTATGGTGTGTGTGTGTGTGTGTGTGTGTGTGCGTGCATACATATTGCAGGGCAGCTGGATTTAGTTTCTGAGTTTTAATGAGCTTCTCAGTGTGATACTAAGACTGCAGGCTTTATTAAGCATTTCTAATGAGGTCCACCCATTCCACAAACCCACACAGACACGTACAAATCCACACTGCAAAAAACACTACATATTTACAGTGACAGTAACTCTAAAGCAAAATTCAGCAAATTAGATCATGAAAAATGTTTCTCATGACAAATTATGTAATTTTATGGTGAGTTTTGAAGTTATAAAGTTATTTTAACTTTTTACTTTAATGTTAGAATACAACAAGGGGGTATGCCCAGAAATGTATACATGATCTTGCTATTGTTTGTTATTATGTACATCAGGGTGTATTTATGCTATAGGTAATATAAATATGATAATATATAAGCAATAAGATCCGAGAGGCCATGCTGTATTGTGAATAAGTCACGGCTGAAGGGTGTTCGTGATTTATTCACAATACAGCATGCCTTGAGTACTTTATTGCTTTTATAAAACGGTTGCCACACAATAAAAAATATTAAAACCAAAAATGTATGTACTGATATGTTACTTTTGAAGTAAGTTTTTAAAATAATGTCCTTCCGCTAAAAAATTGTTCCTGACAGCAACTGTAAACTAGTTGTAAAATGTCAAAATATAATTGAAATCTCACTTGTTATTAATTAAAAAGCAGGGACAAAACATTTTTGTAGGTTTTTGTCTCTTAGTTGTTGTGGGTTTCTAATTCAGTAAATTAAACTGAATTACTGTAATTATAATTATTTATTAATTTTTTTCCAATAATACACAGATGACATCAAGTGACATCAAAGTTATACTTCAGCTGATTTCATAGCATCATAGACATAGAAGTAACAATGTAAAATGTAAACATTTACACAAAACGAAATACTCTGTACCATGTTATGATTAGTTCACTTCACTGGCTGTTCTTTCCCCTACTAAACAATTGGTAAGGAAACTAGTCCACATATTTCTCAGATGAATGTATTTTCCTGAGGATTGCTCTGTCTTTGGCTAGCTTCTCCATGAACTCCTGGAAGGAGAGGTTGACATTTGTTCTCACAATAAGCATTGATTTGATAATAGAAATAGTGAACCTATTTGATGCTGTCCATGCATCATTCATCTGAGAGAACACCCTCTCAATTGGTGCATTACTTCCTGGCAAACACATGATAAGTGATGATAATTTAGAGAGGTGAGTGTGTTGGATGTCATTGAAAGAAGGTAAACAATGTGCTCCATCTCTGACAAAGTGGTGTTTCATTTTTTCTCCATTTTTCAAGTGATTCCCCCTTTAAAAACTCTTGCAGGCTAGTGACCTCATCAAAAAGTGCATCCTTGTTGATGGTAACATTAGAGCATTTCTCCTGCAGTGTGGCTGCTGCCTTCTGAATTTATTTACGTTGAATTTGCTGTTTCAAAAGGAGACATTGCAGGCCTTTGAGATCATCTGTGTGCTTGCACCATACTTTTATGTACAGTATGTGCAGTTGTGAAGAATGATTTAGATGTTTTGAGAAAAGACTCTTTAGAAATTGCTCCATTGTCCACAAGCTCTCTGAGTAGTCCTCTCACCAAAACAGGAATGACGTTTTCATCACATCCTGCTGTCAGTTTTGCCTCAAGGTTCCTTAGAACTGCAGGATGCTCAACAGCATAATGTTAATTGTTTAATTGAATGCAGTTACGTTCCCATGCACAAAGGCCAGCCAAAGTTCAGTCAGTGGATCGTCAAAGATTGTTCGTAGGTACACAGGGCATTTGTCTTCTGAGAAAAAAAAAAAAAAAAAAACGATTTTAATGGCACATACATTTGCAGCACTCTTTCATTTGCAGGGAGCATGGACAGCCAGCGAACATTACTGTGGCCAAGTCTGTTATGGTATTCCTGACTAACAAACTCACAAAATCTCTTTAGTCTTTCAACTATCCCAAAATTTTGTGAGCAGGTACTCGACATTAAGAGGAATCATATCCAAAGCTGTTCTGGCTGTGTTATGAATGATGAGGGCAGGGAAACCTAAGCCAATAACATCCCTCTGCAGAGCATTTTTTGTATTTTTGTATGCATTGACCCTACCAAGCCTATTCATTCCTCCAAATATGGTGTTTGTGTTGTCTGCAGAGAATGCTACCACTTTGTTTTCAAGGTGAAAAATTTCCTCTGCTGCAGAAATATCTGACTACTACTGGCAGAAGCTTCACATGGTTGGACACATCAATGGACAGGAACACATACTGAACCTTTTCTAGGACCTGTGTGACCAGAGAAGCTGCCCAGGGTGCAAACACGTTACTCACAATGACTTCACATTTTGTTCTGGCACATGTAAACTTGGTCTGCTACCGTGATTGCGATGGATGGTGCGGTATGCAAAACACCCTCCTTTATTGCTAATTCTTATTGTATATTCTTGTTGGAAGGCCTCTATCTTCTTGAGGAATTTGGTGACTTTTTTTACCTTTTTACGACAAAAGGAAAAATGGGTAACACTTTATTTTAAGGTGTCCTTGTTACACGTTACATGTACTTACTGTTATAATTACTATTAATTATGCATAATTACATGCAAGTAACCCTAATCCTAACCCTAACCATAAGTACATGTAGTTAATTAATAATACTCAGTACTTAAACACTATAACAAGTACACCTTAAAGTAAAGTGTAACTGTAAAATGTTAATAAATGTTATTTTATTCCATTAAATTACAATGAATAGTGATTGGAGCTTTCTAGCTTAAAAAGGGGTGCAAAATCACCATAGAAATATCACACAAATTCATACAATAGATTTGTTCACGGATCTGTCTAAACTTGCATTGTTATCTACTGACAATTTTTCTCTCTAGTGAGATTTTAACTGCTTTAACTGCATGCTGCTGGATCAAAGAATCAGTAAGATTATCTTGAGCTGGATCAATTCAATTTGTGAATGAACTGTTCTGAAACCAGATCAAACATTTCATTGAAAAGATTCAACTGAAAACAACTTGTTCATGAACTGGGAATGATAAACATGCCAAGAACAGCTAGACGGCTGTCAAGATTTTCAGAAAAAAAAATCCAGTTTGTTCCTCACACTAAGCTATCGTAATACAAAACACAGACTTATATTGTGCTTTTAAAGTTTGAAAGCTCCAGTTCCTATTGTATTGGTGTGGAAAAACTGACTAGTTCATTCTTTCAAATTTCTCATATTTTCCACTGAAGAAGAAAGTTATGCACATTTGGAACAACACAAGGGTGAGTAAATAATGACATTTCCATTTTTGGGTGAACTGTTTCCTTCACACTCAAAACAAATATGCTGCATTATCAATAGGCAAGACAGAAGAGAAAGACACCTATACTTACTAATACCACCTATACACAGATCATGTACATGTAAATGTGTTACGTGCGATAATACAAACCAAGAAAACCACATCACTGAGAAATCTACCTCAGTTTGTTCAGTTTTCTTAAACCCAAACTAGCCCCACAAAAGTCTAAACACTATAACATACTCCAGGGAAGAAGAAAAAAGATGTGGAGGTATTTGACATTAAACAAGAGGTATTTTTGTATGGTCACACACTCACTCAAGGTATTTGTAGCTCCTGGCAAATGAGACTACGCTGTCAAAACAGTGTTTGCATCTTTCACAGAGAGAAAAAGAGAAAGAAAATCGGTGTGTTTTCATTTGAATCTGCTGTCCGTCTCATCAGATATTTGAGGTTAAACCTCCAGAATCTTTGTTCTGCACTTTCCCTTCCCACAGGAATGTTAAATAGATACACAGCTCACCATCCGACCTCTCAAAAGGACAAAGATTGTTATCAGAATGTGAGCAGCGAAGAAATACAGAGTGACCCAAAATGAGCTGCTACAGCCATCTTATCACAAACTATGCGATCGCAAATACACATCAGTTTTAAATCAACAAAGAAGAAGGGAAAGCAAATAATCAAGATAGCAAATCTTAGAAAATTGCAATGAATATGAGTGAACATATCTGACTTTTCTTTAATGTCCTCATAAATAAAGCAAAACATGTTGAAAACCTACTTATGAAGTCGACCTCACATTTGCAAGGCTCATATAAATCTGCCAAATCATGTCAAACCTAATTTCAAAAGCTTTCTTTGAGAGTTAGGTTTAGAGGTAGGGCATAATAAATATCATTATTTTAGTATGAAAACCATGACGTCTATATTAGAGGGTAATATAAAAAGTCTGTGTGTGTCTGTGTTTACTACGTTCATCACTCTGTCCCTGATTGCAGTTGACAGTGCCGATTGTGGCAGACATCGGTAGCCTGAAGTCAGCACCAGCTGTGAGTAGCAGCACCTCCAGAGCTGGGAGAGGGGACAGGGAGAGCACTGACCCAGCCAGGAGGCTTTGATCTGGGCTAGCACTCCATCGCTACCCCCTACAGCCCTGGAGCAAGGTGACACCCAGAAAACCAGAGAAAGCACTGTGAAAAGAGAAAAAGACATGTCAGAATTGGCACATAGAGAAAGACATTCAAAGCTAAGACAAAAGAGTGCCGATGGAAGAGTAACCAATGTCAAACATACGCAAACACGCAACCTGGCTGCTTTCCTTTGGACCAGATGTGTGAGCATTCTTCTCTGTCTGTGAGCATTGGAGAAATAAACACAGCGATATATCTGCAATAGCAATGTCCTGTTGTACTGTATGGGAGGAAGTATTTGCTTAAGTAAGGCTGTAGATTTGAGTTCTACTTCCTTGTTCGTGCCAAAAACACATCAATTACAATGTGCTTCAAATAAACAAATTAAATGAAAAATAAACAACCATTTCATGGGAGGAAAGTAGATCTGTAGAAATAGTTTCTAACAAATGACAAGATTATTAGGTTGCTATGAAAAGATGCTATTCTCACCTCTAACCAGTGGATATAGTGTAACATGCACCAGATGATGATCTTTGACCTTCAACTGTAGACCGATCAGAATGAACACACGGTTAGGCCATTAATCCATGTTACACTACCACACGTTCATGCTCACTTTAGGACCTTAGCATATATGCCCTGATTCATTCCATATTTTATATGGCAATAGTAGCTCTAAGCACTCTAAGACCTGGTCAGACCTGTAGCACTAGATCAGAGAGGCCTGCTCTCATGGTTAACGTAATGGATGATTTCAGCCTTCACTGAAAATGACAGTGTTGAGTTTTATGACAGTTAATGTCAACCGAATAAATAACCCTGTAAGTATATCTTTTGTGTTGCCAACTTTTCTCTGGGTCCAATCAGAACATATAGAGGAACTTATCTATCTATCTTCTTGTTATTTCATTTTTCCCCCCACAAAATCCTTTTATACTCTGTTTCTGCACCCTGGAGTCTGCCTGAAGCAACTTGATCTCTGTTTTTATTACTCTTCACATCTAGGTGTTAAATTGGGCTTGAACAAACTGATTTTGGCATCCAGGCAACTTAAATTGTAAAAACTAAACAAAACAAAAACAATTACTGGCAATTTATTGGTCAGTCCATTCCATTTTATTATCAAATCCAGAATCAAATTCAAACTTTCCTCTAGTCTCTTTGGTGAGGATGATGAGATCAGGATGATCTCATCAGTGTTGGTAGGTATTTGTATGTTACATTTGTAAAGACACTAATATTTACAATATTATTGAACTGATGGCTTATAAAATGTAAATCCTTCAGAGCTAAGTCTTCAGGACCTAGAAGATTTACAAAAATTCCACTGCAGGTGAGTTCATTAATCAGACACAACAGCGGGACACTCACTATTATCAAACCTAATGTATAAAAATGAAGTAATAAATAGTTAAAACACCAGTGATTTAAAAAAATAATAATTAATGTGAGTTTCAGATTTGCTGATTTGTGTGTGAAACCTACTGTCAAACCAGGTAAATGTGTAAACTGTGTGTATATTTGTTAGGCATTTGTTAACTGTGATGGTCTTAAATATATGTTTACAAAATTATTTGAATTTTAAAAAAACCCAATTTCATGAAAAAAAAAAATTCATGAACATTTGTTAACTTCAATGATTTAAAATATATTCTAAATACTTATTTTAAATATATATTTGACTTTATTTCTTTTTTGAAAATGCAAATTTATTTGAAAATGTATTATTTATTTTTTTTATGATTACAATAAAATCAAAATCAGTTTGATGAAATTCCATGGACCTCAAAGTATTTGTTAAACAATTGTTTGTCTCTAAATTTGAAGAGTTCATTTGCAAAACCAGAAAACTCAAAAATCATGCTTTTTTAATCCTGCATTCCAATTAATATTAATCAAACTGCAGTTGGATTGTTTTGATTAAATATTTATTAAAAAAAAAAAAAAAAAAACCAGCTAACTAGCACAATAAAACACAATAAAAACATGATAACACAGTTAAAAAAGAGACACAGACACACACAGACTTTTATATTACCATCTTATATAGATGTCATGGTTTTCATACTAAAATAATGATATTTACTTTGTCCTATACTTATTTTTCTTTATTTTGCTTTCCCTCCAAAATCCCAATATAATTACTGTTTGTGTTTAGGATGGAAATGGACAACCATTGCTATTTCTCTCATTGCAGTCTTGCTTTGATTCCATAGAAACTACTGTATATATCTGGTTCAGTTTTTGTACACTTGACAATGACAATGAATCTTGACTTGACCTGACTTGACTTCTGTACCATACAAACACATAAACCTCAACACATACTGACATACAGCTCCAATTCCTCATCCCAGTCTCCTGCTGGTCACACTGTCCTTTGCTATAAACGACAGAGCCTAAAGGTGATCCACACATTTCTGTTCACCTCAAGACACATCCCGTCTGTGTGCATCACTTCTGCTCTGCTACATTACACATACAAACCCCTTCAAACCTCCTCTGTGGCTGGTATTTACTAAGAAGAGGGGAAAACAACAAGAAACAAGGGTAATAATGCTAGAGGGAAAAATAAAGAAATATCACTGTGCAACAAATGCGTTTGTGCTACATGGTAACCGTTGGCAACTGTTCCCACCCCTAGGTTGTTTGTTTTGAGTGTAAGGATTCCAACCAGCTGTTAATGACAGCAATAATCAGCGCTCACTCCGTGTGTGTGTTTGGTTTGTAAATGTGGATGTCTCACTGGTTTTCACACATTAACAGACAGACGTGTGGCCTAGTGAATCTACTTGACAGAAATATCACAAACCATCAGTGTCTTCACAATGCACACAACACACACACATTAGCGCACAGTCTCTCACACACATGCCCACACCAAACTAGAAATGTCACCAAAGCCTGTAAAGACTGTATCAGAAAACAAACAATTATTACATCTCACAGGTGTCAGACAATCACGACATAACACAAAAAAACATTCTTAATAGATCTACTGCATATTAAGCTGGGATAGAAGAAAATATTAACAGAAACAAAGGGGGGATAAAATAAGGCTATTAGTGGATTCAAGTCATGTCGGAAAGATTGTATTTATGAGTTGCATGAACATGAACACCACTGTCTCATTACAAGTAAGAACTTTCTTTAAATCCAAGTTTCCAAATTGTGGATTTTATTGGAGATTAATTTCTTATTCATTTCTAATTAATGCCTTAATTCACAGCACCTTCATAAAATGAAAAAACAAACAAACACACAATTGATGTGAGACCAGGTTGATTTTTTTTTTATTCGGAACCTTGTAGAAAGAGAATAAATTTTTTGTAGAAAATGTACTTTGGTACTTTCTATAACCAAAGTGACCAAATGCACCTGAAGCCATGATTACAATGTCCTAACGCGTAAATACAAACTTCTCAAGAGTACTTGACTGCTGTGTGGACTTTAAAGTGCTTTCAAAGTAGGAATGTTAATTTCAATTTTAAGAGGATGACTCACATGGGCCAAAGCTGTACTTTACTGTACAATGAATATACATAAAGCCCACATGTAATATACAATATATATATATACAGTATATTGTAGTGTATATTCAGATTAACATGAGACCTCCCACATGAACAGGCATTTCCTGAGTGCTGCAAAGGTTAAAGGGCACAAATAAATCATGCTTTAAGAAACATTGTGCTGTTCCCCTTTAAAGTTGTTTGTTAACATTAGTTAATGCACTGTGATCTAACATGAACAAACAATGAACGACTGTATTTTCATTAACTAACATTAACAAAGATCAATAAATAGTGTAATAAATGTATTGTTCATTGTTCATTCATGCTAGTTAATGCATTAACTAATGTTAACAAATGACACATTGTATAGTATTAATATCATATTACTGATACATAATAAGCATACGGTAACACTTTATTTTAGGGTCTCTTAACTAGTTGCTTATTAGCATGCATATCACTAGAATATTAGTCATTTATTAGTAGTAATTAAGCACATATTAATGCCTTATTATGTAAATTAAATAATATGTAAATTCTGTGTAATTTATATTACAAATATAAATTTATATCATTTTTAATAAACAATTTGGGTTCTGTAGGACAGCGGTTCTCAATTCCAGTCGAGGACTGTAGGACTCAAAAAGTGTGATAAAAGCAGTGTGAACTTACAGGGAAATGACTTCATACATCCACTAATAAATATTAGTGTAATATTTTGTAATATTTTGTAAGATGTGGTTATTGACATTGACCCAGTTGGTCAAAAGTGATTGAAAAAATGGTTAATTTTGAGAAAAGATCTGTCACTCTGTTTGATATGTTGTTATCTAAGAAATTCATTTTAAGTGTGCAATAACTGTCCAAATACTATATTTTTATTATTATATAAAACTATATTTTTATATATTTCAGTTTGCATGCTACAGCAATTCAGTTTGTCTTCCTCAACTACACTTTATTTGCACTGTAGTTTACTCTCTCCTTTGTGTTTCTGTGTTCTATTATTTAGGTTTTTATCATTGTTTAAAATGTTATACTATTATATTTTAGAAGAGTATAACATGAAAAAACATGAATACATTCTCGCATGTAAACTAAACATAGAAACATATGCAGATACATGTGCAAAGAAACCTTTAATCTGCTTTGAATATCAATTCAGACTGTCACAGACAGCAACGCGCAAAGAATAAAAACGATAATCAAAGAGGAGAAGAGAAAAGGGGAATTAAAAATCAAAGGAGAAGTAGAGGGGCTCTCTCTCTTCCTCTCCCAACCCTTCATCACAAAGCTGAATCAATTACTGCCACTCCAGAATGTGAGTGAGAGAGATAGAGTGTGTGTGTGAGAGAGAGAGAGAGAGAGAGCAAAGGAGGAGAAGAGAGGGATTTGCCAGAGACTCAACCAAAAGGCAGGAATGTGTGGAGAATAGGAATCAGGTGCTTTTTCCTGAAATCCGATAACGTCGTTCGCCTTTTGTTTTCATCTTTCTTTCATAGACACACACACATACACTCACAACAAAACTTCCTTAGTCATCAGAAGCACTTAGTCAATCTGCATGTGAGCACACATAACGTTACATATTCTGTCAGGGAACACCCATTGTGATCACAGGCCATGTGTTCTATGATGTATGAATATACGGATGATTGTGAAACCACGATAATGCTCAACGTACACACACACACTTCATATTTGGTATTCCAACTTTGAAATGCCAGCAGTGAACTGTTAGTGCTTTCAACTTCAAATACTTGCAGACAGACTGAGGCGCGCGCACTCATATTCATATACATGTACGCTAACAAAAGCCAAAAGCCAGGCATGCTGTTTTCGGCCTCTCAGAGTGATATGAGGCATAAAGGCGGCACAGATTCTGTTTATCATTGGTTTGATGCAGTTTGCTTTAAAGAGTATGCTCTATAACCACATCATACACACATGCAGTCACACACACCACATCATAGCTTCAAAACCTCAAACACAAATGACTCCAGACAATGTGGCAGACCACAAAGTTAGCAAGCCAGTGACAGAAAGAGAGAGAGAGAGAGAAGGAGAGAGAGAGAGAGTGTTACAGTGAATTTTACCACTTGCACCAACTCTTAAATTAAACAGCATGTTAAGTGAAGTGTTATAAAATTATTTTATCGTTGAGTTTTGATAGGTCTCTTTTTCCAGATGACTAAAGTTTCATCTGGGAACAGCCCTGGTCTTGCATTGGTCTTGAGAGCAAGATTGTTGAATTTATTTAACAATTTATTTTTATTTAGTGAGGGCACCAATGCCATCTCATGTCCTGTAATATCAATTACTTACCAATGCTGCTGGGAAAAGACACTGTAATTACAAGACAAAGAAAACTGAGCTCTTTAAAATGTGTATTTTGCATTTGGAAGGAGCCATCTACTTACTGTGAAGAAGGAAACGGATTTGTACTTGCTTTTAACTACAATCATATTCTTTTTTAGTACTTGTCTCTTTTGCAATGAGATTCCTTGAAACCATGAATTAAATCCGGATATGATTGTACAAATGGCATGTAAACGTTATAAACTAAATTAATCCCAGACTGCAAATTGACAATAACAATACAATAACTGGTAATATGCTTCTAATTAAGACTTTATTTATTTTTGCACTTATTGTATGATCAAGGACACTGTGCTTCCAATAAAATGACAAATTCTTAGCAAAAGCCCAGAGCGATACAATGATAGTATATGACAGATGTGCCAGAGTTACACAAACAAGCACACATTCAGTAAAAGACAAGTCAAAAACAATAATGTTGCATCTAAGAATGAGTTTTCCAAAGACATGTCAGCCTGGGGCTTGTGAATCACAAATATACTGTGGCTACAAAACACATTCACATACAAAATGGGCACAGAGTGTTCAAAACAACATGCTTAGATATGGTTTAATTCCAGTTTAGCTCAAATAATCTAAAAATGTCACATTTTTATATATTTATAGGTAAGTATATATTTAAAAATGAGGTAACACTTTAGTATAGGGACGAATTCTCACTAGCAACTAGTTGCTTATTAGCATGCCTATTGTTATTATTATATGCCTTTATTTGGAAAGGACAGTGTAGAGTGGACAGGAAAGCACTGGGTGAAGAGAGAGGGGAGCGGGATCGGCAAAGGACCACAAGCCAGGATTTGAACTCGGGTCGCCGTGAGCGCAGTTGCGCTGTATATTGATGCTCTAGCCACGAGGCTATTGGCGCCAACGGCATGCCTATTATTAACGCAACATGATCTCACAGAATTCCGTGTAATGTTCACGGACTTAATTAACCTCCGTATCTGTGGTGGCATCACGGAATCGCCGAAAATTCCGTGATGGGCTCACAGAAAAAATTCCGTGATGGGCTCACAGAAGTGATACCAATGTAAGTCAGTGACAGGCATCAGCCGTGCTCCACGCACGGAAACCCTTAGCATCAATATGCCGACGCAATACTGGGAAATTTATCGTCACTCTTTTTACGTGGTCTGATGCAGCGCTGGTGTTGAACCAGTGAATCCGTGCATGGACCACGGCAGATGCCTTCTGTGAGCCCATCACGGAATTTTCGGCGATTCCGTGATGCCACCACAGATTCGGGGTTAATTAAGTCCGTGAACATTACACGGAATTCTGTGAGATCAGGTTTGGCTGTTTATTAGTACTTACAGGTATAAAGCACATATTCTGTATGACCATATTCTACATCCCTAATCCTACCCAATACCTAAACTTAACAACTACCTTACTAACTATTAATAAGCAGCAAATTAGGAGTTTATTGAGGCAAAAGTCATAATTAGTGGTTAGTTAATAGCTAGAATTGGACCTTAAAATAAAGTGTGACCAAAAATGAATGCTATTTTAAAATCTTTAAATAAAAACTAAATCAAAAAGCCTAGAAAGTCTATATCTATTCATAATAAGGTACTTCCATTGTTGCAACAATGAGCTGAATCTGCACAAGCAGCATCTAGGACCAAGGTGGAAAGTTATTATGAAATTGAGGCTGTGAGGGATAGACTAGAGACTATACAAAGATATGTACTGTATAAATGTACTATACCCCACAATTTTCAAAAAAAAAAAAAGACTCACCACATTCAAAACTGCTTTATGGACTTTGTCTTTTTGTGTCTCTAAAGTTGTTGTTTTTTTTGTTTTTTTTGAAAGATGTTTTGTCATATGAACAATTGCCTTGTTGCTAAACTGCAGTATATCTACTGAACATACTCTACTTCTATCCATCACAGCCTGTCATTCCTGTGAAACTTTAAATACAGTGCTACCCATACTAAAGTTTATATCATGAGCAAGATTGCATTATGGTCACATAATTGCAGGTCATCACAGCCATGTGGCCATAACGGTACGACGTTAACAGTAACAAAGTTATGGGACTAACAAAGAAGCATCAGAATTGTGTGATATTGCTTTTATACAGCAGTTCAGTAAAAAAGTCAATAAGTAACTGTCATTTTAGATACTGTATTGCCTCCAACTTTGTCCATTTTTCTCTGCTAACAAAAAAATAAAGCAAGATTTTGTTTAATAATTGTAATAATAAAATTTTGTTTAAAAAAAACTGCATGATACTGGAAAACAGTGATGATACCATGGTACTTTTTGGTACTTTGTTGTATGTGACATGTATATTGCGAAGTGTACAAAGTGTAGGTGAATCTATCTTTTGAAATATAGTACTAAAAGTTGTGGCTATGGGCACCATGGTGCCCCTGTTTTCATTCCACCCACCTTGCAGGTGACCCCTACTTCCAGCTTCATGAGGTCCCTTGTGAGTCCCTAACTAAGCCCCGTTGCTCAGATCTAATCTAAAGTATAAGGTCATTCTTAAGCCGTAGAGTGTGCATGTGAAGCCAGTGTGCATGTGAAGCTCTCATATAGTCTCAGCCTCAGATGGCACGCCCACAGACCGTTGGCTGAAGGTCTGATGTATTTTGCACACAAAATTCAGGAGTTTTGTAGATGTCATCAGATTGGTTGAATTATACAGGATTTCTGGAAGACGTGTGTGTCGCGTTCTTTAGCGTTCTGTCTGGAAACCAAGATGCCGTGATCTCAAACTCCCACATGGGAGAAGAAAGTTGTTGTGTTTACAACTGTGACAATGAGCTCTTCGGGATCAACGAAATGCAGAATTTTCAAAATTATGTGAAATATGTAAAGTTCGCACATAGACTTTAAAATACATCCAAAAGTTTTACACACCGGTCGTTTATTGTGGTGACATTTCCACATCCCTAAACATGACATGGCACAAAACAAAATGTGATTGGTTGCTTTACCTGTCAGTCATAGGGTCTCTTGGGCTGTCCTTGGCCATTCAAAGTGGCAAAGATTCCCAGACCTTCTGCCGTCAGTCTGAATGGCTACACCAGACTCGTGCTCATGAAGAGATGCTCCATATGTACAGACAATCTCAGTGATGTCTTATTGTCTCACTGAAACATTCAAAATATTTGTGATGTCAGCTTCAACACTGGTGGTTGAGTGAAGATTTATTTTGAAGCTTTGAAGTGAGTCTGTTTTAGTTTCAGCATCAGAAGCATGCATCAGATGAATTAGAACACTGTGGTTACAATAAATAAGTCCTTTAGTCATTAAGGGCCACACTCTAACATTTGATTTGCTGCTGGGACCAATTTTAGTTGACTTTTTTCATGGCTTGGTTAGCATTTGCCCTGAAGTAGATACACATCAAATTTAATTTCCCCTGATAAAACTGTTCAGAAGTTATGACTATAGTTGAGTAAATGATTCAATGACTCATTCCTAAAGACAGTAACCTATTTAATTCCTAAAGGAATCAGTGTTTTTGAACAAATCAGTTAAATGAATGATTCAAAGACTCAAATGTTCGTTAAAAAAGAAAAAAATCTGTCATGATTTACCTACCATCGTGTTCCAAACCCATGATTTTCTTTCTTCCTTAGAGTACAAAAGAACATGTGATCAGAAAGAAAAAGATACTCTTATTAACAAAATTATTTGGCAGTATAATCATAGGTGGCATGTACAATCAGTATAATTTCCTATTTTCTAGTTTCAAGTTCAGTTAAACAGTATCACAAGTCTGGGTGGCAAAATATAGGCCCTACATATAGAAATTAAATGTAGATGAGGCTTTGTGTGTTTCACTAACTGATCTTTTGGTGTACATATACAGTATCTTTCAAAAATGTATGTGTGCATGCAGAGTCAGCTGTTTATATTTATAGTATAAATCAGTGCAAAATTTTATACATGAGGCACTTGGTTTTTAATAGTGTATCAGCTTTTGCTTTATGACAGTACATTGCCATGACTGTAAGGAGCAGGTTTCTGATTACTTTCTTGAAAATGATTTAACATAATGTTCAAATAAATGAACATTTTTAACAATAGTTTCAGTTATATATTAATTCTGGGCTGTTATTGGCAGCAAATAGTGTGTTCAGTGTGTTCAACACACACATAGCTGACACCTCCACAGATCTGCTGCTACTATGAACAAACTCACATCCAGACACACTCACACACACAGCAGCTGATATATGGAGCCTGCAGTGACTGAGTCAACATTTCACACATCAGGAGGGAAAAGACAGGAGTGTGCATAGCTTATTCACAGACAGCTCTGCTAATTCAAGCTGTCATTATGGGCAATGATCTCATTACAGCCATTTAGCAGTGCACACTATTACCAAACTATTAATGTTCCTGTTTTGCTTCCACTGCAGAACCTGTTTGAATATGAGCCACTGAATATCAGCCTAATTTACATTTTCCACCATTCCAGAGCGCCATTCCAACTGTACAAAACAGTTCCACAGAGTCAGCAGAGACTCTTGTGACATCACAATAATGCTAAACACAGATGAAGCTACACCGTAATATATTTTGACAACACCAGCTCTTCTGCTACTTGTCTGCTGCTAAGGGGTTCAACCTTTTAAGCCTGTTAGCGGCTAACACATCCACACTCAACGCCATCTCACAAACTTTATAGCCTTGTGACCTTCAACACTGAGTCTCTCTTAAAGAACACTGAGTTTAATTTACTTGTAAAATCCCCATGTGGCTGCTGCGTCAACAGTCAATTAGCCGTAAAATGCTATGTGAAAATCTTAGCAAGACGGAGTAGATGGCGCAGTGTGGATGAATAAAAACATCATTGAGCAAATGAAAAGCTCGCTATGCATGGGCACACCATCCATCATGTTTAAGAGCTGACCTGTTAAACCTGTCTCAGCGCTTTTATTGTCTCAAGATAGAACAGAGTGACTCCTTATTTTCATCGGCCCTGTCCGGTGCTAACCATCTCTCAGATGATGACAAAGAGCCCTTGATGAGCTGCTGACTCTTAACTGGAGCATCTGATTGAGAAGATTGAAGAGGTTGTCATCCAGACTGAGTTTCAGGGGTGGGTTATTTTGACATTTTTAGACCTTCAGAGTGTGTAAGATAGCATTTGTCCACTATTAACTTCCTTTGAAGGCTACATGACTAGTTTTAAACATCTTATTCCAGTCATTCGCAGCTAACATCTGCTGAACAATGAGATGAGATTCACAGTCCATCCTTGGAGTTCACAGCTTTGTTTCCCCACAGAAATTATCATGTTTCTCTGGGGAAACACATTTCAAACGATTTTCCACATGGACCTGTGGAAGAGTTTTACTATAATAGAACTAGAAGGATTCATCCTCCCTTAAAAGACCTTTTCCTTCCATACGTCTGTGTAAATTTGTGCGGCTCTTTGTATTCAGCGGTGTATACCTGTGAGCAAGGCTTCTTTGAATTTAAAGAAAAAACACAAGAGCGACAGAGAGAGAAAACCATTTTGGCTCTATAACTAATTGACCTGGCATGCATGCGTGAGTATTTTTTCTTCTGTTTTCATCAATCACTCCAAAACCAAAATTGCTCTTTCTTCACCGCTGGAAAAGTCCCATTCACTCAGACATTAGCCCCCTGGATCCATGTGGTGAGTTCTACTGGTGAAGGTGAAATCTGAGTCGCTTCAAATATTCATCTGAGTGTCTTAACCTTCGCTCCTATTATTAAAGATGTTATTGTTGGAGAGACACTGGGTTCAGGACAAAGGAGAGAAATAGAGGGAACCTTAGCCAGGATAAAATAGTTCCCCAACCTGTTCTAACAACATAACCTCAGTGCACTGCTCAACACATTAAGGGTGAGCGAGTGAGCAAACGAGTGAGTGAGTAATTAATGAATGAATGGACATTTGCAAACACATTTCTATAAAGTTCATTTACTACAAGGTTATATTTGAATTCTTGTGGACTCACTATGATCCTGATCCCATCCATGATTATGGGTTAATTATTATCCTTTCAATTATTGAACTCTACCACATCATTACCACGAATACTGGATTGAAACCTGAGATAAATATAGAATAGAATAGTCAGTGAACAAAAGAGTGTGTAATGTTTGTGTGAGTAAAGTAAATAGCTGAAAGAAAAAGTAAATGAATGAGGGAATACATGCAACATAAGCACGTTGTAAAAAAAGCCTCAATTTTTTGCAAAACTCCAAAAACGTACCTATACATACAAATCACAGCAGTTTACAGCTGAAAGGACCTAGGGGCAGATTATCAATTAATAAAGACTTATTCTTTTATGGTCCCAGAACAATATTATTTTATGACCTAAAAACACTTTTACCGTAGTGCATGATTTGTAAACTAACACATTTTGACATTTGCATCACATAACCAGATTGGCTTTTATATAATGTAATTACCTAGCTCAGTAGCTCACACTGTGGAACTTTGCACCAAAACTCAAATCACTGGGATTCTGTAAAAAACAAGTCATGATAAAAGAGCTCAAAGACGCACTTAAATAGCATAGTTCCTTCAACAAATTCTTTTTATCTCACATTTACTTTTAACACAGGCTTACATAAGGGTATTCGTGTTTGAAATGTACTGATTTAACACCACTCACTGGACATTTAATTTACAAATTGTCATGATACATACAAAATCTTAATAAAAAACTTAATAAAAAAAAAAATCGAAGAGAAGAGAAGAGAAGAGAAGAAGAGAAGAGATTATGGTAATTATCATAAACCACAGTATGACTGAGGGCCATCAGTGGCATCTGGTGGATTAATGTTTATGTGTGATAGATTTGTAAGATTCTGTATTCACAGGATGAAATCTGATATGACATGCTGATTAAATCTGAAAGACCTGAAATATAAACTCTAACATTGTTTATACTTATATGCTTCACTGAGCCACAGTTATGCACTTCTGAAAACAGTGAGTGTGTGTGTGTGTGTGTGTGCGTGCGTGCGTGCGTGCGTGCGTGCGTGCGTGCGTGTGTGTGTGTGTGTGTGTGTGTGTGTGTGTGTGTGTGTGTGTGAACACCTGCTGATAAAGAGATTAAATTTCCTCGCCTGTATTCCCCATCATAATTCGGTCAGTGACATTTACCCATTCAACATCTAACCACAAAACAAATACTGGTAAAGAAACATGCTGCACTCAGACACAACTTTGACTATATATTGCCAGCAAGACATCTTTTAAGTCCCCATGAGGAAATAAGGTTTCAAATCATATAGAATGATATTTTTTGAAAATCTAAAATAGCAGAAAGTTTTGTGCGAGGGGTAGGTTTAGGGTTAGGGTAAGGGGATAGAAAATACAGTTTGTACACTACAAAAACCATTATGCCTATGGAAAGTCCCCAAAAAACATGGAAACCCAACTTGTGTGTGTTTGCTGCTAGGTTAAAGGTTGCGCTCACAGGGCTCCTAAAGATCAAAGCCACTGTTGCTGTGGCAATGGCTGCTGTCTGGGATGTTGCCGTGGTGATGAGAGTGTCTGGCCACCTGCCTGAACATTCTCCCTCCACGAACAAACACACACACCTTTAACATCATGCTGTCATAGAAACCCAGCTCATGCACTAATGACTCAACTGCACTAAACATGCTGAAAATCTGGGCTGAGAAATCAGGAAATTCCTTGGTCAATTTAGCTGGATGACTATTTTTCTTTTTGACAAACATTCATATTGTTTCTACTTAAAAACAGCCAATGTACAAAAATGTGAAAACTGAATCAAAGGTTTTAGATCAAATTTCAGTTTTTCCCTCATTAAATGTGAAGAAACACACACACATACACGCACACAAATTTTCAGAGATCCCAGTGTGTGCTGTGTGCATGTGAGCATGTGCATGTGATTAATGAATGATATGTAATTACTTTCTCCCCTCTCTGCACGACAGCAATTGTTTTAATAACAGCACTGGCCCATCTCTCAGAGCAATGAATGAAAGGACCTGTCAGACACTTGGGCAGCTAAAAGACTTTAACACCTGTGGACTGAGGGGGCGTGGGAAACACAGAGGAAGTGATTGATCTGAATCCACACACGTTCACACAAGCCAACAGGCTAGGACAGAGTGTCATATAGAAGAATCAAATAATCACAGAGTGATTCGGCAAACTTAGAAGGAAACCAGGGCTTCAACTGAAAAATAATGGTTTAAATCATATGAGATCATAATTTTATAATTTTCATAAGTATATATTCATAAGAACTAAATAAGTTATTTTAAATCTAAAGTGTAAACATAGGATTCCCAAATTCACTTCTGTAGTGCCAAATTTACACTGCAAAGGTGGCACACAAGTGCTTCTAAAGTGGTAGATGTTTAATTCTGCATGCTCAGAGGTGGCATAAATGCATTTACACAACAATTTTAGTTGTTACATATTATTACAGATACAATTTTGTGCAGGAAAAGAACAGTCTTATAAGGAGAACTGAGAAATCAAAATTCCCTTAATCTTTTATTAATATACATGAGGTCATTATGCTATAAAAACATCCTGTAAGTTTCAGAACTCAAAACTTTCTGGTTAGTCTAAAAACAGCTTATATTAAAGTCAGTCTGCCAAAATGACAGCTTGTGGAATATGCCACTTAATAGAGACGTAATAGTGTGGCTAAACACCACCACCGCAGAAGAAGATCAACACCTGGTTCTACATCGCTGCCTGTTTAGCCCCGCCCACCAATTTGTGGACGTAGTGTAAATAACGAGAGAGGTGACCACAGGTCTACACAGAAACCAAAGAATAAACTTTATTTGATGAACTTTATTCTTAATGAAGTTCCAGACTGCATTAGTAAGAACTTGGTCTTTTGTTTACTTCATTTTACCGAGAATTTGTTTACAAATAAGGCACAATTAGACTTCAGAAATATTGAAACTATCGTTTGATATGTACTGAGCATTTATGCGTTTTTAACCTAAATCACAACAGTGTTCATCTGTGTAGGATGTAGGCTGTCAAACATACACAACTGTTAGCCAATCATAGCAGTGGGTTTTTACGTCCAAGTCTACAATGTCCGCCACGTCTGTTTAAACAGAGCATTCTGATGAGGTGGGTGAAATCAGGACAGAAAATAGCCTATTACTTCTAAATTATGATGTTTTTAAAAATCTTGATAACATTATGAGTGGACCTCAGAGAACAGTACAAAATAAAAAAAACAAAGGCAGTTCATGACCCCTTTAAGATGTGTAAAGATGCCTGTAATGTGGGTCAGGTTTTGCCTGCATTGTTGGGACCAAATGTTACCAAGGATAGTAAACCTGACATTTTTTACCTGAAATCACCTACATTGTGGGAACCAGAGCCCACAAGGAAAACAGTTTAATAAACCTATGGAATCACATCTTTAATAAATAATGTAAAAAGTTTTTATGAGAATTACACTTAGGGGTAAAGTGAAGGGATCGAAAATATCATTAGTCCCAGTCACAATAGAAATTTGCGTGTGCATGTGAATTTACTGAGGTAACCACAGTAATACTTTAAGCTAATGTTGACCTTTAAATCAGGAAAGTAGTGAGAAATATTCGCCTGACTGGATGGGCAGGGCTCTGGTTATGATTGCCATTTTAAACTGATCTGATAGCAGTTGTTCAGTTTGAGGGTTCTGATTTTGGTGAGCAAGTCTGTTCCTGAATTAGTAATAAATGGTAACATCTACCTGGAGCAAAAAGGAGCCTGTTCTTGGCCACTTCACATCCATGAGACTGCATTTTTGACAGCACCATTAAGACAAGCTGTCAGTCACAGGAAGTGTCACAGGAAGTGTTAGAAGGTCGCGACCCTCCAGCTTACTAGCATGAAAGCTGAACTACCATCAGACCTGACAAGGTATTTTCATCTTCGCATTGATCAAAGACAAAAAAAAAATTGAAGAGTGTTCTGATTATTCATCATTGTTTTTCAAAATAATATGAATGGAAAAACATTAGGATCACATTCGAAGGTAATGTAATTGTGCTAACAAAAGGTTGTATGTGATAGGTACAGGAGTTACAGAAAAATGTGAACACCTGGGAAATAGGCAATATTTTTTATGAAGGTGTTTTACCACCATTTTCCTCCAATACAGCTTCCAACCTTCTTAGAATAGATTTATACAACTTTTGAATAGTCTCCAGTTGAATGCTGTCTATCAGAACATCTGCCAGTAGCTTCAGAGATGTTGGAGGAGGGAACTGGCTTTTCACCATTCTCTCCAAAACTGCCCACAGTGGTTTGAAAATATTCAAGTCAGGTGACTGAGCTGCCAGGGCTCAAGTTCTTCCTAGTGCTCCAACTGTCCAGATTTTTGGATTAACACCACATTTTCGCATTTTAACATTGGTATCTGTGATAAAGTTTTATCAATTGCAGCTCTTTCATGAATGTTGGCTTTGTGAAGTTCTCTAGCTGTGATCAATTTTATGTGGAAAAATGGTCTTTGAGGTCAATATTGAGGTCTGCTGTCACTTTTGCTGTAGCAGTGTTGTGTTGTTTGGGCACAGTCCTTCTTCAAAGATCCCTATCATAAACTTTCAGATTTTGCCCACTATTCTTCTTGGCTGATGAAGTCTTGCCATGATTTGTGTATGCAATAATGTTCGTAAAAACTGGTATTATTTGCCCTTTTTGGAAGTCTGATAAACCACGCATTTCAACAAGCGCTTGTACTAACCCCTGCTGAAGTGCTGAAGTGATATACAACCAAGTGCATATAGACAAAAAATTGGCTACAAAAAAATGATATTAAGTCTCATAATAATAGGTGTTCACATTATTTTTTCCAACCCCTGTCGGTAAAATTTAATGTCTGAAACATCACATCATGCTGAGATTGAAATTTGGAAGTATAATTCGAAACACAGTGCCATTTTTGAAAGTTTTTGACATTTATCAATATGCAGTGACACACTGACGTAGTAAGTCATGTACTATAGTCACAATTTAAAACGCCATGTGCCAGGTCAAGTGTAAGCAGCAATCTGTTTCGGCTGACCACTTGTGATTGGATCACCCGAGATGGATGTTAATACCAGGTGTAAACAGCGCCTACGGCTCTCATAGTCCAATCAGATCGGTGACTGGTTTAATGACTATGCATTGTTCAAAGCTATTTGGCCACGTTTTTCTCCAGCTGTGTAATCAGGCATAGATTATTCAATAAACATTCTGGTTTTCTTAATGAGAGGTCTGAATTGTTTGAAAGGCTCATTCAGAGAGCTAAAATAGGTAGGTAAGAAAAGAGCCTCAAAGGAACAGAAAACCCAAAAACATTAGATCAGGTTGAAGCACCTGCAATATAACATATTCAAATTGAGATGAAAAACAATACACTGCCCTGGGATCATTCTTCCATTGTGGAAAAACCTGTTTATAAACGAGTATAAATGTTAGTTTTAAATGACCATTAGCCTTGCAGTGATAGATCTAAATGTGATTATCTGAAGCAAGAGTTGATAGTGTTAAGAAAAAGTCAAAATGAGTAATGCTTTGTGTGTGCGTGTGTGGGCAAGGTGGGGAATTTAGGGCCAATACGCTACCCAAAATCCATGTGCCGAAATGAAATCACCAGTGCTCCAGCCAATCAGTGCAATTTATTCAGATACAGTCACAATCAATAAATAAACAGCACAAAGCGATTTGAGAGGGGAAGACACAATAGATTACACAGGAAAAAAGATGATAGGGACATACTGACATGATAAAAGAGAAAAAGACGGAGGACTTGAGACGAGGGAGTCATCAGCACCGTTTCATTTTTTCCAGGAAATGTCTTCTTGGATGCCAGAAAAGGTAAAGATGGAGAGGCATCTGGAGAGAGGAGATGCATGTAGGAGTTTATGTGTATATGTGTGTTGTGTATAGGGACTGGAGATGAATGGAGGAGATTTCAACACTGATTTGGGACTGCAAACAATCCACACACACCGACAAAGAGGGGAAATCACGCAACAGTGCTCACACTTCAGTCCCTGGATCCTCTCTCAATCTCTTTTTCTCTTTGCGTCATCATCCATTTATTAAGGATTAAGATTTATTATTGTCTGTCTGTCTGTCATGTCTAAACATGACCAAAAATATCTATACACATACAAAAAAGTGTATTATGATGACTGAAACTTATTTTCTCTCTGCATATAATATACTTCATGATTCAAATACAAACGAAAAGGGCTTTAAAGGGATCATTCACCCAAAAATGAAAATTCTGTCATTAATTACCCTCATGTCGTTCCAAACCATCAGTGGTTCAACCGTAATTTTACGAAGCAACGAGAATATTTTTGCGCGCAAAGAAAACAAAAATAACGACTTTATTCAACAATTCATCTCCTCCGCATCACCCTATAGCGCTATTTTGGAGAGTATCGCATACATAAACAACGTATGCTGTTCTGTGTCAGCTGCACCGTACGCGGATACACTGTTTATGTTGTTTACGCTTTGATCTTAACGCAAACAACGTATCTGCGTACACATGTTCAAAAGGGTGCTATAGGGTGACGCGGAGGAGGCAAATTGTTGAATAAAGTTGTTATTTTTGTTAACTTTGCACACATAAAGTATTCTCGTAGCTTCGTAAAGTTATGGTTGAACCACTGATCAAGTTCAAGTCAAGTTGAGCTTTATTGTATGATGTGACATGGATTATTTTAGCGATCTCCTTGCTACGTTTCTGAGCTTTGATCATGTAAGGATCCTTGCTGTCTAACCTATGTCTGTCTATGGGAGGGTAAGAGAGCTCTCGAAATTCATCAAAAATATCTTAATTTGTGTTCCAAAGATGAATGAAGGCCTTACAGGTTTGGAACGACATGAGGGTGAGTAATTAATGACAGAATTTTCATTTTTGGGTGAACTATCCCTTTAAGTAGTGATATAATAAATAGCTGTCTTTTCATCCACCTTTATTCTTCAATCCTCTTTAATGAAAACATATCTACAAAATCACATATAAAACAGATTGTAACATATGTTCACCATGCCCTGCTGTTAACTTCCTCAGGTCTATCATACATTCTCCTGTGTTCTCATGAAAAAATAATTCAACAAATTGTTACAGCGTGACAATCAAGACACTCAAACAAAATAAACATGGAACACAGAGTGTAACAGTTTGTATGTGATTGTGCAAGTACATGTCTGTGCATCTGTTTGCATGTGCTCTAATTTCAGATCAATCAATCAAAGGTAGTGTCATAAAAATATGCGTTGTAGAGACACACAATAACCTTTCCATTATCATAAAACATGTATTCTTATCCTTGATGATGGGTCTTTCTCTCTCTCACACACACACACACACAAACCCAACTGCAACACACACATACACATTCCTGCAACTTATGATGTGCTGACAGGATTTAAATCCCTACACAAGACTGGCCAGGAGGGAATGGGGAGGGTGTGTCAGGAAGTGTTAGAAATTTTTGTGTGTTCCTGTAGCCCAGTCTTCCTTTCCCACTGCCGCACACATACACTCATACACACAGTCACATACACACTTTCCAGGCAGAGGTAGGGTGTGATATGGACGAAATGAGTCATTCACACATCCTGTCAATCACTCACATTTACCAAGTGAGGTTTGGGGACAAAATTGTACTCATTTGCTACTGTAAAAAAGTCGTTGCAAAGGTTAGTGTATTGTATTCATAATTACCTTTACATGAAAACAACAGAAGTCTAAGTCTAATGTTCTCATTCAGATAGCCAAGTAAATGTGTGTCAAATGTTCCTCACATAACGTACACCTGCTATTTCATATCACTGTCATCATCTCGATTTCAAGCACACGCAGTCTCACACAAACACGCACAATCTCTGACACAATCTAGAACCACTCCAAATCGTAGACAAGCAGAACCACCCACTTCACCAGTATGCAAACAGCTAGAATAAAAGTTACAAGAGTTAAAACTAAATTGCATTTTTAATGTTAAAATAAATTACCTTATTCCATCTTACAGTTTTATGTAATCACTAGGACCCATGTCTCAATACTTAGGTCACTTCTTCAAAACACTTCACACAGTGAGCACAAAGCATTCCACGTGGGTTAAACTGTGGATCAGTTATCACTCTGTTGGAACAAAATGCATTCAATGACTACATCTTTCATGATATGAATTCTTTTCTCACTCAGACACAACTGCCACCCAAACAGTGTTGCCAGATAGAATGTTATTGCCATATCGATAAAGATCGATAAGGACCATTTTAACTTCTTAAAACTAAATAATGATGACAAAATAATATAAAAATAGACATATTTCCTAGGAAAACTGATCAAATCAGGGCAAAAACATTAAAGATAACTGCCCACATCCAGCCCAAATTTTGTCCACCCATATAAATAAATAAATTCAAAACTAAAGCCCCAAAGTCTATTATCTACAGGCCAATTTGTATGTTTACATATTCCTTTCAAAACTGTTAAACCTAAGCTTAAAATCAAAACATTATAGAAAACCGAATAAAACAGCAATTTGTTAAATTTCTACAGTAATTCTGTCACGGTGCACACAGCAGGGAGGAACGAGGAGACGAGGATAACTTAAAATAACAGTCTTTAATAAGATCCAACACAGACAGGGCAAGACAAGACAAGGCAGGGCAGACACACAGAAACACCAGGAATAACGAGTAGACCAGACAACAACTAACTAAACAGGCAGGAACTAAATACACATGACAATCATAATAAGACAAACACAGCTGGACAAGACTTAACTAATAATCACACTTAACAAGGACAGGAACATGACCAAATAAGGAAACAAGAGGCGGGAACACATGACACACGACAGAGGACTGACAAATACTGTACCATGTTGAAATATATTCTAAATTAAAAAAAAAAAAAAACTATCAAGCCATTACCATCTATATAAAAAGGGAGGCTTCGGGTATAATTTTGTAATGTAATGTTAACACAGAGAATGTAACATACACTGCAGTGAATTCTGACTTGATTTGAGACAGAATCATTATTCAAGTATTAAGTATTTTGTTAGCTGTAGTGCATTTTGAATGTGAAATTAACTGCTGTGACAAAATTAAAGTTGGTTAGAAGAACTATGTGAAGAAGTGAAAGTTGTAAAAAAGTGACCCAAGTATTGAGCAATGTGTCTTGGCAACTGTTAAAAAAAAAAAAAAAAAAAAATGAACTAAACAAAAGACAAAGTAAACATTTTGTACGCTGATTCTCCCAAAAAGTATAAACTGTGCTGTGCCATCAAGCATTGTTTTGTTTAAGAATCAACACCAGCCCGACACCAAGCCTCATTCCAAACGCCTACCAAAATCCTTGTGGACCTCCTCTAACCCATTTTGTTGATGTAAAGCTGCATAGGCTGAGTAGTGGTAGCTTGTTGGCATCAGTACGGACCCAGAAAAAGAGCACAACGGCTGCAAAGGGTGCTCGCAAGCACCCTTCTGAAACCTAAAAGGCCAAATTGGACACCCTATAATTTTAAGGACCATGTATATACACACACAACAACCATTGCAAGTCCACAAAAACACATTAAGTGGGCCATTTGGGGCAGGGCCAGTGCTTACATTCTGGGAACCAAAAACAAACATTTCTAGAAAGTTCCTAAAGTGTATTAAATATAATTTTTTTTTTTTTTGTTAGGCAGAAAAATTATCTTTACAGAAGTAGAATGATTGTTCAGCTTTGCAGAAAACACCCCTAAAAATCCATTAGGGAACATTCTGTCATTTTTAGGTTGTCTACCTAAAACTTCCCAATGATATTCTGAGCATTTTATTGTCTGGAAAACAAACAAATAAACAAGTAAATAAATAAATAAATAATAGAACATTCCTAGAAAATGTGATACTTGGTTCCCAAAGAAGAAGAAAAACTAAAAGGAAACCAATTACTAAGTTTAAGTTAGAGTTCAGTGGTGTGGATGTGAGTTCAGGAAATGTGTTTGAACACAATCATTATTTTTTTCGGTTCCTCTTAGCAACACATTAATGGTGCATCAATTGCATGTGTCATAATTAATGTTTTTTTTTTAAAGCTCTATTATTAGTTTTTTTTACAAAAGATTTGAGAGTATGCAAATGTGAGTGTATGTTTTTGTGCGTGTCTGGGAACAAAATTGTAAGTCCCTGTTCCCTAATAAATGAAAACCATTACATTTGCCATAAGGGTGCCCGTCCCAATGATTTCAGAAAGAGAGTAAAAGAGAGAGAATGTGTGAAAGGGAGAAAAAGAGGAAGGAAGAATGAGGTGATCTTGGAGGGAGAAATGGAAACAGTGTTTTATTTTCAAAAGAACGAGCCCGGCGAGACATTTATCGGGAATGAATAGCCTATAAACACACAAACTCACACACACATCCTCAGGGTTTGGGTTGAATCCACTCTGCTATTGTTAGCTTGTGTTTTTATATATACGACAAAACTTAGAAAAACAACCTAAAGTTACGAGTCACACGAGTGTAGCTATAAGAGGTAAATAACTCTTATAATGTCAAGATACGTAAGAGTGCATGCAAGCGTGCATGTGTTTGAGTATGTCACATAGATTAGAGCAGCTGTACTGGTCAGTATAGATCAGCAATATATCACAAAGTCCTCCTCCATCCATCTTTATTTCAGTTATGCATACAGTACACACACACACATACAAATATAGTAATGTCTGTCAGATGACAAGGGAATACTTCTGTTTCTCTCTTTTCTATTTGAAAAAAAAATGGTGGAGCTATAATGCAAATACAATGGAGCTGTTCTGTGGTTCTAAAACCCAGAAGAGAATTAGGATTTTTGAGACATAAGTTACTTCAGGAATTTAATGGCTTTTTTAGAATAGTAGTTTTTGACTTATGAGTAAAGTAAAATCTGTATTTAACATTACTTGAGTAGATTTTGCTATTTTGTTTTACAACATAGTCTCAAATTAGAATTTTGAAACCATTGTGAGCTTTAAAAATGTAAGTTGCTAACAAATTGCTATATGAGAACTACAACTACAAGGATGGGATTTTACTCTGAGAATCAGACAACCACTATAGTTGTTACCAATTTGTTATAACTTAAAATAATCAAATAATGATTTTAAAAATTGTATTTGAGGTATGACTGAGTGTAATTTATGATATAGAATGAAAATATGAAAGTACAAGTAATGTTAACCAAAGACCTGCATCATGCCAAGCAACTGTCAGTGAGATGAATGGGAATACTTACAGATGTTTTTGGTCCTATACATAAGTGGAAAGAAAGCCAAAATAAAAGAACACCATCAATCGATTACACTGGAAATGTCCTAAAATGAGAGCTTCCAGTACCATAGTGTCTACAGTACCATAAATTGAAGTAAAAAGCAGGCAAACAATTTCTCAAATACAATAAAACATGAGCTTAATATATCATCCATGAAACAAATTCAGCAGCAGCTGTGCCTATCCACCTGAATTCCAGTTTAAGATTGAGTACTAAATGAATCTGTTCTCAGGGCCAGATGCACATTTGTGATCTCCTGGAGTAAAGTTAAAGATAAGAAGGTTTGGGTTATAATCCAGATCAAATGAATTATAATTAAATTCATCATTATTTTAAATGTGGTTGTATCTGATTTAGCAGGAATTTGACCTGTTCTGCAGCAATTATGATGAGAAATGCACTCAAATGCACGCACAAATACATGCACAGACTTCTGCTTGTGGTTTAGTTCATTATCTTTCAAGTTCCCAGTATTTCAAAGCCTATGTGTGTATGAGAACATATAAATAATAGGAAGTCAAGCTGTGAGTTTTCAGGAAAACTAAGTTGAAAGCAAAGCAGAGCGTGTTTACAAGGCTACACATCATTACATGAGAAACTAAATGACTGTATTTAGTCTAATAATCAACATACATTAATCTCACCACCACCGATCTCTCCTTTGGCTCTATGTCTATTCTCTATCCTCATTCTTCCTCACATTCTTTCTCTCTCTCTCACACACACACACACACACTGACCTGTCCAGTGTCCAGTTTTATTCCTTAAGATTCTGGAATGCTGAGCTGTGTTTCTCTCAGATTACCCTAATTACCCTTAAACTCTTTTCATTAATTATTCATGTATCCTCCTTAATTATTCATGATTTAACATTCAAGTCCATGCCCCCTGTATTCAGCCTATTAGCAAGATATTCCCTCAGGGGGTCTGTGTGTGCTTTTGTGTGTGTGTGTGTGTGTGTGTGTGCGTGCGTGTGTTTATAGATCAAAAATCTATGGCAAATTCAAGTTAAACATATAACATCAGATGGCAAAATAAATTAAATTAATTTGATAAACACTCATTTGCAATAATAAGGCTGAAAATAATTGAAGTTGGCAGCTTCATTGGAAGCATCTGATATCTCACTATTCACACACAAACGTACACACACACACACACACACACACCTAAACATGCCTGGGTAATATATTAGAATAGCAGTTATCATTTAAGTAGAATAAGGTCTGTGGTTAACATTACATTAATAAACCTTTGTTCTACAACATAAATTGTCATAATTCAAACATGAATTTTGAAGCTGCAACTTTTAAATATGCAATTTTCTAACAAGTTTCTATATGAGGACTACAACAGTTGCCTGATTCGTCAAGAACACACTTCCGGCAACTAGCATCAACTTCTTCAGACTGTAAATTGGGGGGAAATGGGGCAAAAGTCGTGTAGTGTATTCCAGCCTTAAAAATATACCTTCTGTTCATTTAGTGAAAAACTGTGGAGAGCATTGCTTGTTCGTAACTAGATTTTACAGCATCTTACTTCTTGCCTTAAACATTTTGCATCTACTTGATAACAGTTGCTGTATGGTTGAAAATGGTGGCTCCTCTGGATAAAATCACCCAAGCCATTTCAGAGCAAATATATAAATATTAAAATATATACCGAATCACTAAAAGGCTGGAAATTATCAAGATATAATTTATTTCAACCAGCCCTACTCGCAAATACGCACATATACACTTAAAGTAAATCTGACATGCAAAATTATTAGTTTATATCACTTACATTTTTCACATTCTGTCTGTTCTTATCTGGGTGCAGCACACACATTTGACAGGCCAGCAGGATCAGCCTGCATAAACACAAACTGAGGAATTCTCAATGCCTGAGCTCACCCCATAGTACAGGTCCTCAGGGAAGGCCTTATCTTCCTCCATATCTGAACAGAATTTCTACAGTTTACAGTCAAGTTAATCTTCCCAGAATGCAGAAGGAGAGAGAAGTAAGAGAAAAAGCCATTTAAAGGCTAATCTATACCTTAATAGAACATATAAGCAATCAATATGAAGAGTGCTAATATCTCAGTCTCCATCAGTTTCATTTTCAGGTGAAACTTACAATCTCCTCCAAGTACATGAGAAATACCAAATCTTTATTGTTTTCTATACAGTAGATATTTGTAAAACAATTTAAAACCATGCACAAACAATGGAATCATGCTGCTTTTTTATATGAGGGGGACCCAGTTCAGTCATTTGGTTCCCTATAAAAGTCCCACAAAGAAATTATGAAGAAAAGGTTTACTACTTAGCAGTTACTTTTAATGTGTAAGACAGAATAATTTTGTGGTAGGTAGAGAGGTTGAAGTTACATTCTATATAGTTTTGTGTTTTTTAAAAACCAAGCAAATTTGCAACTAAATAACAGCCAGTGATTACAATGTATTTTTAGTTGTCTGGGAAAAGCAGTTTTAACATTTTGTTCCATGGGAAAAAATAATGAGACATGAGAATGTAGATGATTTTAAGTAATTTATTTGTGGAAGGTGTAACTCAGTTCCAACTCAGTGAAACATCTGAAACACACAGTGACTAACTGTCAAACGCTGTTATACAACAGAGAAAGAGAGATAAACAACACATGAACATCACTTCTTCACTCATATGATCGAGATACTCCTGATCTCTTTTTCATGTCATGGGATCTGCTCTGCTTTTCCTTTTCTTTTCTAGCCACCTCATGCTGTGTTCAAATTCCAGAGACTCAATTAACCTTCAGAGACCCAAGCATTTATGTTGATTGTATTATTTTCGGCCTTTAAACTTGTTTTTAAGCCAATGCTATAAAACATGACTTTCTTCCCATCAAGCTAGAAGGCTGAAATTTAGATATGTTCATCTCAGAGCAGCCTTCTTACACTCGATCCTGAAATATTCCTGCATCTCGCTGATCCCCTTTAAATTATTTTCAAATGCATATTAGGGGCACAGTTGCATTGAATTGTATATAGGGGCACAGTTGCATATAATTGTATATATATATATATATATATATATATATATATATATAAACGTCTTAGTACACAAGACGTTTGAAGCCTTTTTATGTGCATCTCAGAGCAGCTCTCTAACATGATATAAAGTTCAATTAGGCTACGCCAAAATGATTTGAAATAGTTTATCAATGAATGAATCAATTGAATGGGCCAAGGGGCCATTGTTTGGCTTGTTAGCATAGTCTTGCTGCTAAATGTTTTTCATTAAAGTCAATGAAAACTGTGGGGGGAAATGTAGTATACATTAAATTGATCAAAAGACTTTTGCATTGTTATGAAAAATTAATATAAAATAGATGCTTTTTTCTTTTCTTTTTCTTTTTTACTTTCTGTTCATCAAACTATCATGAAAAGTTATAAGAAACTGAACAAAAATGTTAAGCAGAAAAACTATTTTCAACTTATAAAATAATAAGAAATGTTTCTTGAGCACCAAATCGGCATATTTCTAAAGGATCGTGAGACACTGAAGATGCCTGCTGACAATTCAGCTTTGCCATTACAGGAATACAGTTTTAAATATATTAGTTATTTTAAATTGTATTAATATTTCACAATAATACTATTTTACTGTAATTTTGAAGAAATAAACGCAGCCTTTGTCAGCATAAGAGATTTCTTTCAAAAACATAAAAAAAAAACTTTTAAAGGGCAGTTACTAAATTTGATCCAATGCAGCCAGCAGTATAGTGTTAGTAGGCAGCGACCATGTTGTGTGACTTTGGCATGCCGGAAGTTCCAAACTGTAAATATTTTTTAGCCAAATGTATTGCTATGATACATTTCAGAACATTAGCTGCTGTTGTATTGTGTTGTTTTAAACCATATTTTATGAAACATAAATATTATTTAATTGCTTCAAACAAGTAATGCAGTTTTCCAACAGTGAGGGTCTGGGGATTAAAAGTGAATTTATAAAACAAACACACACTCATATAATAAGCCGTCAACGGTTCTTGTTCGGGGAACAAGGGCACTGAATACTTCTAACAAGGGCTTAAATTCTTCAACCTCAAAGCCATGTCATATTAGTTTTAGATATTTTCCTTCTAAAACCACCTCGCACACTCCAACACAGACATTGGACTTAATGGTTTTTGTTCGTGCCTACTGCGTCTGTGGTTAGCCACAAGCCAATCAACGAATCAATGTAGTGTTGCCTCATAAGACAGGCTGACAGACAGACACACATGCACCATTTTAACTGCACTGCTAAAGATAGCACAGATACAATGATTACCAGTGTATACATGTATGAATTACACAATGTATATTGAAAATATTTAGAATAAAATATTGTGTTAATATATTACAATATATTGAATAAGATAAGGAATTGTTGCTTTTCATATAGTATGTTGAAAAGTAGGTGACATTTTTTTATCGTAACATGCAATTTTATATTCAGTAAAACACTTCAAATTATATAGATGTACATGTGATAAAATACATTTATTTGGGAACTTGTATGTGCAATACATACAATTATGAGTAATAATACAATAATATATATTGTGACATTCATCCATTTGTATATATCTACATATATACCATGTTGTCATGACCTTAAAAAGACTTTCAAAATATTTTTTTCCTATACACCATCACACATTTTTATATATGAAATGTGTAACTATGCAAACAATAAAATCAGATAATAGCTTATAAATATGCGTTCAGCTTTATACAAAAATGTGCATTTAGTCATGAAATTAAGAAATTAATTAATTGAGTATTTCCATAAAGCTATTAAATCTTTCATTATATCATGCATATATTGCAGTATCCTGAAAAATGTAAAAACTAGTCTCAATATGAAAAATTATTATTTAATATTAATTTATTCCCGAACATTTCCCATATGCATTCTTATTGAACATCCTAAATACAAATATACACAAATACAACATTACAAATTCATATACAGATATACACATAAAGATTGGCTTACATTTATTAAAAAAAATATAACATAAAATAGCTTTAATCAAAATCCAGCTTCAGTAATTCTGTCTCTGTCACACACACAAAAATCTAAACTATATAACCAAATACTAGTGATCAACAATCATTTCCATATTTATACCTTAAGATTTTGAATTGAATGAAGTTAATCAATGAAAATGAAATAAAAACAACAAGTTTTGAAAATCAAAGACAAAATCGCTGCAGTTTGTCTGCTTAGTTTCAGCAATAAATGAAGAGGGGAAAAAAAGGAAGAGAGAAGGGGAGATTTTTTTTTTTTTTTTTTGATACACACCTGCAGTCAGTGCTTAGATCCAATAAATGTCCAATTTTGATTAATGAGATATTCAAATGGTTCTGAGTTTTGGATCTGTAGCCAAATGCATAACACGCACATCCATCATTAGCTTGAAAAGCATTATTTAAAACAATGATCTTTCACAGTGCTTTCTACATGTGTCCCCTATGTCCTGTTTGCATACCGTGAGCTTAAATGAAGTTGATCAAATGTGACCACAGGGTCAGGGCCATAGGAGGCCAGCAAGAGCACTTGTGTGTACTTGAACGTATGTGTGCATGGATTAATTTCGGCATACCAGAAATTTAAAAGATCATTTATTTTCTGATTCCTCATACACACATAGGAATACACACATACACAGAGATCTCTTAACCTTGTTAGGTGACCATATGTAAGAGAAGCTTAACGTCATAGGCTTAATTGAGGAGTTTAGATCGTTGTCGCCATCTAGTGAATATTAGGAGTTCTTACCCGTCTAAATGTTTTTTATGTATTTATTTTTTTAAGAAACTGAATGGTCATTTACAATTACAACAAAAAGTATGTATGTTAATAAGAAATGCATTTAATTATTTCTGAGGGTTTGTTTTTAGGTCTCTTTTCCATATTAGATAAATTGTGAGTTGTTGTTTTTTTGTTTGTTTTTTTGTAGTTTTTAGTAAAGAGGGCCCCTTTTAAATCTGTTCTGATGGTTTATGGTCCTCACTCTTCATGCTATTATGAGCTAAAGTGGCATAAACTATGTCATATGATAATCTGAAAATTTTCAATTGGACTGTGCTATTGCTTAAATATGATATTGCATATGCTATGTGTTACCCTTCTGATGGTTAACATGATTTTGCTGGACTGTGCTGGTCATTTATGGTCATTAACTGGTCCAACATGATTTAAATGATGGTATTAACAAGGCAGACTTTGATAAAGATAATTGGAGCTGAAAGACCATAATGGACAAGTAACAAACCAGCTACCATGTTCCAAAAGCCTGACCATGATATGCCATGTTTTTCCAACTAGGATATAGATCTAATTTAACCAAATTCAAAATTTCTACTACCTTTCATAGCAAAAAAAATGATTTAGTATTTCAATTGCAGCAACACAGTTGCTTTATAATCTTTAAATCACTGTTAAACTTCTTCTGAACATTTGTCCCACTTATGCATGAAAAAAAAAAAAAATGTTTAGGTGAAATGTAGAGCCTATGTGCATTTAAATGTCTATTATAATCACACTGAAATGACATTAAACACTGTGTAGGTAAATTTACATTTAAGTGATCACAAAAATCCCAAAGAATATAAACATCCATCACAAATCTATCCAAAACAGTTCCAATTTTGCATATAGTTCACCCTAAACGTCAAAATATATTACATAGAGAAATATTGAACCTCTTAAATAAGTCTTCGGTCTGAACAATCACTGAAAAATATAATAATTATAAAATTAAACCCTCAAAATAGAAGAAAAAATATTTTCTTAAGCCAATAAAACTTGGCATCACAACATTCAGTCTTTTCGGATCTAATTTACTTGCAATTACTGTGTGTTCTTGGGTAAGGTTCTAGATTTGAGTTTTGTGTTTGTGTGTGTGAGTGGACTTGGATCATGTTCCTGAAACCAGTATGGCTTGTTTAATTTGTGGAATTTGTAAATTAGTGTGTAAACAGAGGCCCAGTTTACAGAGCTAGGCCCAATATGAGAAAGGAGGGGGTGAGGAGCAGCTAAAATACAAGGGGTTTGTAGTCTGAAAGCTTTTCCTCAGACAACTCAGTTACTTTCACTAGGTCAAGACAGGACAGGACAAGTCTCTGCAAACACAACACACACAAGTCATGCATTAATCATGCAAGATCCATTGAAGAGACAGTCGCTGCCTGAGAATAAGAGTGAGACAGGGAGAGAGGGGAAGACGACACAGATGGGTATGTAATCAGGTTTCTCAGCTGTGTATTCAAATATGTGTGCATTTGTGTGTATAAGTTATGCATTTGTCATTCAAACAAGAAATAAATAAATAATGAAAACACACACAATGCTACTGGTTTTGGTCGCTTCACCAAACAACATAACACAAACCAGGTGCCTGTGTCTCTTGTTCTTTCTCTCTCAGTGGCACCTTTAACCCAAAACATCTGTTTGCAGTCTCATTTTGTAAGGCTTAAACTGCAGTCAGTTATAAATCGAAACAGACAAAAAAAAAATCTAAGCATAAAATCAAGTGATGAGCCATTAGTCTTAGAGCTTTACACTTTGAAGATTATTTCACTGTTTTGATCTGTCAGAATCTGAGTCAAGGTGTGTGAGCCAATTTCCCCTACTTTCCTGAAATATCTGGAAAGCTCAGCGCCAACAAGTGGGGGTCCTAATGAGAAAACATTGATTTTCTACAGGAAATGGAACGGAGGAGATTAAATGGTTTTTTCCACCAGCGATGTTTGCACGTTCCTTCACACACCACAAAATTCTTCTACACTGCCAAACATTTTATCTATCAACAGGAGAGCCGTTGACTGATTTATACCAGTGTACTGAACCACCCCACCACCACGCCAAATAAAACCACAGCAAATAATTACTATTATAAAATCCAACAACAGACATGATATAGCACAAACGTCTTCCATTTTAAAACTGTTTTTTGCGAAAACATGCAGGAATGAGGATAGTGAGAGTTATTAAAACCTGTCATGGAAATGAGCCTGTTGTGCAAAGAGCTCGAGAGTCCTTGTGTGGTTGCCAGATGTTTTTAAAAACCACTTAGCATTGGAAAAATGAAAATGTTAATGGATTCACTGCCAGAGATTGTGCGTAAAACTTAAAAACCTGTTAGCAAGTGTCCAATTACAACATTGGTGTTATTATGTTGACATAAATCATGAACCAAGTAAAAACAGTCATGACAACACAGCAAGACAATTTCATGTGTATGTAAATGTGTATACACTGCATGTTGTCTTTTGTTAGGCATATATCTCCAGCAAGGCTAAAAACAGCCTTTGCATTGGGATCTCTGAGACATAAATTACCCCTGGTGAATTTTTTGTTTCATAACTTCAAGCTGGCAACATTATCGACCCAATTAAATAACCACTCTTACTTTATTTCTGTGGACGAACCTATGACTTTCTATATGTGCTGCATCTCTTTTCAAACTCTGCTTTAGGTTTCTGCAACAAGCTTTGGAAAAGGATTGAATAAGATCCATTGGGCTAGAGAGCAGATAATAGAGAGGGTCAAAAAAAGAGGCTTAAAACACTTACTTTTTTAAAGTGGCTGGAAATGGCAAGTGGCAAGAAATGTAACACATTTTCTGTGAATGATTTTACAGTGTATTCAGCTGCTGCTTCTTGCACTGGACAGAATATGTCTTTAGCATCTATTTTTGGAACATCAGTATGCCACACACACAATTGCTGATTGTGTGCTGCTGATCCTCCAGACAGATGAGTTTGAATTTATCTTTGTGAAGATTGCAGATATTTTATTTCCTGCTGACACCAAAGTTTGGCAGTGGATTGTATTTTAAATCCTACTGCATGGATATTCACAAGATTATTTTGAGTTCCAGAACTGCCTTTACGGCCTATGCAGCATTAAATAACATTTAAAATATGCAAAAGCCTTTCAAATTTAACAATAATTTTAAAAAAAACTCATGCATATTCAGTATGTCTGCATTATGAGTCTGTTTTAATTATCTGTGTTCTGAAGTGATTAAGTTACTTTATAACCACCATTTAGATGGTGTTTTTTTAGTGTTTGCATTTTTTTGATAGGATAGAGATCCAAATGTTGGCGCACTGCCCACGAGGCTATCGACACTGACTCTATACTGCATTCTAAATATCACAAATCTATTTTACTTGATCATAATATTGTACTTTGCAAACATGATTACATAAAAATCAGGACAACATGTGTCCAGACTTGGCCCAGCCACTACAGTCGGAGCTCTACTACCCCCTCCAAAAAAATCCACGGGGGTATAAAGAGCCCTCCGTGGGCTAGACACACAGGAACACGACAATCCACAGGAACAGGGGCCCCCACTGTACTAGGCTCGGAATCTGAGGCCTCTTTCAGGGTTTGCTCAGGAACTGCTTCCATTTCCGCGACAGGAGGAGCAGACGAGTCTCCATGGACATGACAAGACTAGAGTAAAACTGCTCCTGTGGACACAACAAGACTTTAAGACGACTTGACTCTGGTCAGGGGCTGGAGCCTACACTGGACTCTTGGTGAGGGGCTGGAGCCTACACTGGATTCTAGATCAGGACACTGGGAACAGCACTCCTGGCCGTGACTACGGAACTGGATTCTCGGGAACTGAAGTGAGCCGTAGCCAGCGGGCTTGACGTCGGAGCGGCCGGCGGGCTTGACTTCAGATCGGCCGGTGGGCTTGAGGGAGCCGCAGCTGGCGGCTTGACTTCAGATCGGCCGGTGGCTTTGAAGGAGCCACAGCCGGCGGATTTGAACGAGTGGCTGCTCGCGAACTTGACTGATGAGAGGCCGGCAAACTTGACTGATGATCGACCGTCGGGCTTGAGTGAGCCGCGGCCGGTGGGCTGAAGAGAGCCACGATCAGCGGCTTGACTTCGTAGCGGCCGGCAAACTTGACTGATGAACGGCCAGCGAACTTTACTGATAAGCTTCCGGCAGGCTTAGGTTAGCCACAGTCGACCTCCCACACAATATCCGCGGGCTTCCATGCCACGGGGAAAACACACAGGAACAAACAAAAAACTTTCAAAAACGGAAAACAAAACTGTGAAAACAGGCACCACTTACTTTCTGTTTTAGGTCTGGCCTTCTGACACGATGCACACAGGAACGAGGAACACGGAGACGAGGATAACTTTCAAAATAACAGTCTTTAATAAACAGGGCAAGACAAGGCAGGGCTGACACACAGGAACACCGGGAGTAATGAGTAGACCAGACGAAAAGGAAATGAACAGGCAGGAACTAAATCAGGGGTGTCAAACTCAAGTCCTGGAGGGCCACAGCCCTGCAGAGTTTAGCTCCAACCCTAATTAAACACACCCAATCCAATCAAGTCCTTCAGACTCAATTGAAAACTATATGGTTTGGGTGTTGGAGCAGGGTTGGAGCTAAATTCTGCAGGGCTGCGGCCCTCCAGGAACTGAGTTTGACACCCCTGAACTAAATACACAGGCTAATAAACACACACAGCTAAACTGAATTAACTAATAATCACACTGAACAAGGACAGGAACATGACCAAATAAAGAAACATGAGGGTTGGAAACACAGGACACAAGGCTGACAGTTGGTCTGTATTCATTCTGCATAGTTCCAGAGTTCCAGTCCTAGAAATTGCCAAATTCTTAATTTCTTTGAATTTCTGTTAGGTGGATTACTTTGAAATTAGCAATTCAGAAAATCTGAAAATCTGTGTGTGATTAATCCAATTTTTGAACGGAAAGGCAAAATTCTTGAAATTCTTAATTTTTAACATAAACTTGAGTGATTTATACATTACCATGCATTTCCCAAAATATGATTTATATTCTGATTGCATCAGACAACATACAACAGCATTTTGAGATTGAACCAAATGCTAAACTTGAGTAGAAAACAAATGTAAATTTTTTAACTGTTAGATCTTGCAGAGCTTTACGCTGGCCAGCAGATGGCGCAGCAAGAAGACCTGTCATTATGAACCACATCAATTGCAGCCATTAATCTTGAATTTAGCTCTCACTCGTGTAGAGTAAACACCAATCTTTTTCCTGGTTTTGTAATGGCTCAACATCCTTTATAGAAAAAAAAATAAATAAATAAAAGATATGAGAAGAACTTTGCATCATTTTGTAAACATGATAGAGGTAAATGCTATAGTGTAATTTATGCTGCAATGCATCAGGATGCTGTTTTAATATCGCACAATTACAAAGATCTATCTTATTAATCCACTAACTATTTTCTTCCATCATTCAGATTTCAACAAGCTTTATTTTAACTTTCATCTCTTACATAAATCTCATAAAAAACTTCTCAAAGGATTGGTATATGACAACGTATTTTTATGAAATGATTTGTAGTAGCTTGTTAAAAACAGATTTTTAAAATTGTCCTTGGTTGGTGAAGGCAGCTTTTACTGCTTACAAACTCGGTGAAACCCACACGCACGCAATCATACATTTATGCAGACTCACAACTTTATACCCTGCAAATAATAATTATATTCAAATCAGGACAACCTGTGTCAAGCCACATGCATATTGATTATACACAAAAAAACTCAAAGGGTCTGTCTGTATAATTCGGCAGATATGACTACATCAAAATGTCATTAGAGTTATTGATGTATCAGTAAAAATTACTCTGCTCAACAGTAGGACTAGAGAGCCTGGCTAATTTGAGTGTTAATTGTATTAGAGTTGCATCAGAAGAGAACAATAGAGAATCTGTTCATCTCACAAATTTTCAGGATTGTGTTTCATACTGAGCATGTTTTGTGTACTCAGTTTTGCTCTAAAATGTCAGTCTAAAGATATCTCAAATTAATCTAAGGTGGCTCTGATATGTTTGAATAAATCTAATTTCCAAATCCCACTTGTCCCTTTATTTTCTGTCTTCTATCACTCCACCTTTCTTCTTAAATGCAGCAATAAAAAGGAGTGGTTGGAATATCTAGCCCACTTTTGGCATACCCAAGTAATCTTAAAGTAAAACACACACTAGGGCAACTCTAAAGAGACCTTTTAATTGCTGCAGATGTGGTTACCAAGGAGATAAGGCACTGGAGATCAAACGAACCCTTCCAGAGGGAGAATCTGTTTTTATCTGTGAAGATATCAGACAACCCGTGGGGCTCTATACTCATATGTCAAAGAGAGTGAGCGGCCACAGAAAGGCATAAAAGAATGCGTTCAAGGTTATCGCATCTTTACTACAATTTACTCTGTATTTGAGCTATTACATGATACACTCAACATTTCTTTCAATGTGTATATTTCCCTAAATATCTATACATATATATATGTTATGCTCCTGTACCCTTCTCTTGGCAGGGCAAATTGTTTTTAATAAATGAAATATTCAAAAGGAAAAAAAAAAAATCTATTTTATTTATTTATTTATTTTATCTAAGAGTCAGTTATCCTTCATGAATTAAACAGGTGAATCCACATGCATGCACAATGAAAAGCTCATTCATATTCAAAAAATACACAATAAATACAATTTAAATTATAAAAGGATGCAACCTCCCTTCTCTGCCCTGCTGTTTCTCCAGTTTTAAGGTCAGGTTCATTGAATCTGTGTTTCCCATCAATCATCAAACAAATCACATTAAAAAAAATCTTTAAAAACACAAAAATTACTTAAGCAGTAGTAGGTAACTTTTTCCTCTCTATTATGAGGCGCCACGTAGGATTTAAATCAAACTTTGCTTATCAATCATAGACTGTAAAAAAGACATACATAAAACACGTGCATACACCTATAAATTACTCGCATATACATGTATACTATTGGATGTTCAATATATATATATGAAATACACGTGCACACTAATATGAAATCCATACCAATACATATTATGTTAGTAATGAATGCATATACACTTGTGAATAACTTGCTTATAGAGTTTGGGAACCTACGTCACGCCGCGTCGGATTCCGCCATGTTTTAGGTCACGCTCAGAGCACACAGCGTAAACAAATGCAAATCACCACAGAAAAAGCCGACCATTTTACATTCATATTTTTTGAAAAACATCTTACATACGCTTAGAATAAAACGGACTAATATGTAAATCTCTTTAAATAAAAAAAATCGCTGTTTGTCTGAGAGGCTGCAAATATTCATTACTAATCAGTCTCCTTCACTACAGTGGTACTGATATATGCTAACTGCTAAAACACTTACGACAATTGACCATGGTTTTACTATAGTAAACGTGTAGCGACCGTGTTTTTGGTGAATGTAGTACCATTCCTATAACCACAATCTTATTAAATACCATGGATTAGACTATGGTTAGAGTAGCAAAACCATGCCTAATTTTGTAAGGGGAGAATACACTATAGCTAGATCTCAAACAGTGGATCATGGTTATAATGCCCGGTAAAACTGCTCAGTGTTAAGAGTTAAGCCATTATAGAGGTAACAGAACTTGAAGCTGCTTTGAAACGATGTGTTTTGTGGATGCTATGCAAATAAACACATTGACTTAACCGAACCAAGTTGAAGATTCCTGCTAGGATGCCGAACAACGATGCGAGCGATTAAGTGAATGAACAAAACTTAATCCGTACAAAAAGTGGCCGGGTATTAACGAGCTGCCGCAAATAACATTTCCATATAAGATTTCCTTCTATTTGTGGTGTGAGGGCTTACAGTTTAATGCAAATCACTGTATCTATAATATGTTAAATCTACAGAGATGAATTATAAAGCCACATTTTATTTTAGATGTTTACCATACGAGTTTCGGTTTAATTATCATCTGAGTTCCGTAGTGAATGTAGACATATTTAATGTTTATGATTCAACTTAGATCGCGTTGGAATGATCAACTGCCATAGCCTTTATCATCAATGTCTGCAGGTAAAACCTCTGCTTTTTCGGCATTATAACGCGGAGAAAGCACGTTTTTCACACCGGCCTTGCAAAGGGATATGGCAATTGATAATACAGTAAGCCTTAACCACTGCAACGCGATCTTAAGTAAAATAATATAAACATTAAATAATATAAAAAGTCTACATTCACTACCACTCAGTCTCCGCTGTAGCTCCCGTGACCTAAATTCCCAGAATGCATTGCCGCTGTGACGACACATTCACAGAGTGTATATGCATTCATTACTAACATAATATGTATTGGTATGGATTTCATATTAGTGTGCACGTGTATTTCATATATATATATATTGAACATCCAATGGTATACATGTATATGCGAGTAATTTATAGGTGTATGCACGTGTTTTATGTATGTATTGATAAGCGAAGTTTGATTTAAATCCTACGTGGCGCCTCATATACTTGCTGAGGTTTTGAGATAGGTACTTGAGGTTTTTTACGTTGGTTGTGCTGTGGCACTGCTCATGTGTGTGGATGAATCTGTGATCATCTGTCTCTGTACATCCACAGAACAATTTATGAACATTTGATTGTTTCAGAAATAATGTAATCTTTTATCATTCAAAATTTGAGGGAATTTTAGTTGTGGCTATACCATGCTATTAGAACAGTGTTTTACAAAATAACCAAGGCACTTAGACAAAAACCCTTTATTTTGTGGGAAAACACAGTGATCAAAATTAGAGAACAGCAATGATTGTAATATGAAGAAAGAATACAACTAAAATTTCTGAAGGTTAGAGCAGTCAAAAATTAGTAGGAAGTATAGAGGCCCTTGCTTTGCACATCTGCGGCTACAGGACATCACTGCTGTGGTATGATCTTGGATGGATCCACTCTTCTTCCAGTCTCTTCCGTAGTTTGGTGACTGTAGTGGGATTCTTAGCCATAACTTTGTCACCAAGGATTTTCCAGAGATTTTCAGTTGGGTTTAGATCAGGATTTGGAACTGGCTGTTTCATTATTTAAATGTTTTCAGCTTCAAGGAACTGGTTTACCCATTTTGCTGTGTGACAGGGGGCATTGTCCTGCATGGAAATTGCTGGCTAATTGGGCGATGAACACAGGGTAGGAACCGCATGTTGCCGCAGGAGGTTCTGATAAACATTTGCATTCACTCTGCCATGTATCTGTATAAGAGGCCCAACTCCTGCAGCAGAAAACATCCCCCAAACCATGACACTTCCTCCTCCACTTTTCACTGAGTTATTTACACAGATTGGGTTCAGTCTTTCCGTAGTTTGATGACGAACATAATGTTTCTCATCAGACCCAAATAAATTAAACTTGCTTTCATCACTGAAGAGAACTTTGGACCAGTTCTCCTCTGTCCACACAACATGCTCCTCAGTAAAGGTTAGTCTAGGCTTTTGATTCTTTCTACTGATGAGAGGTTGGTCACTGCAGAATGGGCTTTCAGTCCAAATTCTCTTAAAGGTTGAGACACTGTATGTCGAGATAGATCCTTACCCTGTTCAGCGCTGAACTGGCAAGCAATTCCAGCTGCAGTATTGAACCGATTGCCCATTGAGAACTATGCATTATACTGTCCTATCATGTATTTGTCTTTCGTGGATGACCAGCCGTTTTGGGGGACTTGAATGAGTTAGTGACATTGTAAAGATGCAATATTGTAGAAAAAACAACTTCTCTTGCTATGGCTGCTATTGGCCTTCATCTGGACAGCCTGCTGTCAGAGGGTTTCAGTCACACTAGAACTCATCATCTTGCAAAGTCAGTGAAAACTGTAAAGTTAGGCTACCGGTTAAAAAGGGTTTGTCAAATAAGTTGCCAGATAGATACCAATAACTGGGAGGTATCTGAAAGCATTCTCTAATTTTGATCAGTGTTCTTTTTCAAATTGTCATTAACATTTTTATACTGTGCTTCAGAACTCATGAAATATGCTTAAAAACTGCGCTTTTACTCCTGTTAGGGTAACTTCAAATAGGACTATGCAGTGACAAAAAAATGTAATTTGAAAACGTAAATAACATCTCTGCCGCTTTTGTTCTGACCAAATAAAAACGTAAATGTTTTAAATAAGTAACATTACTGCTTTTATCTCTAACATTTGCTCAGAAAGATCTTTTCACATGGATCAGAGGACAGAATTGCTCTCTCAGTTATTATTTATTTGTAACAAAAAAGTTAAAGCTGCATGCTGCAGTTTTACTACATTTGCCTCAGTTACCTTTTTCCTTTCTTTGACGGAATGTTCATATGATCAAATACAATTACAAATCAGACCAGAGAAAGTAAGAAAACACAAGACATAACTTAAATAAAAACTCATTTTTGTAATTTAAAAAATAAAATACTTTTAAACATTGAACATATTCACATACTGCATTGAACTTTTCATTAGAGAAGAGCCATCACCACAAAGCCTCTACGGGTCTGGAAAGGGTTGCGAAGCTCCACGAAGTTACAAGTTCTTGGACTCATAATGATATTTACTTCAGGAAATTTTTTTAAACATCCCTGAAAACTCTAAAATAATTGCAGGCCTTTCTAGCTTCAGTTAAGTTCAGCAATCACTCAAAAAAAAAAAAAAAAAAAGCATTGCAAAAACAGAAGAGCAATAAGATGTAAATGACTGTGCCAATTATCGTTTAGTGGTCACTCCTGAAAGTGTGATGATAGTAGTGAAAACCAAAGCAACAGATGGGACAAAAAAAAAATCTGAGCATCAAGTCTTGCAGTATAAATGCAGAAAAGATCTGTCACAGCAACACTGACAAGGAAAATAAAACAAACCAATGTTGACCAAATGTTTAGGTACTATTGTAATGTGTTTCTTTATTCTTCATTTAATAGACTTTGAAGAAATGTTTAATTAATGTATACTCTGTTGTTTACTGTTGTTTGACTTCCTTCCAAAACCCATCTCTTCACTTGATGTCAGCAATTCTAGAAAATCTAATAAACTTCATGACGATACTCAGGGCTTATGAAGAAAATCCACAGGTTCAATCTCCTCTCCTCTCCTCTCCTCTCCTCTCCTCTCCTCTCCTCTCCTCTCCTCTCCTCTCCTCTCCTCTCCTCTCCTCTCCTCTCTCTCTCTCCTCTCCTCTCCTCTCCTCTCCTCTCCTCTCCTCTCCTCTCCTCTCCTCTCCTCTCCTCTCCTCTCCTCTCCTCTCCTCTCCTCTCTCTTTGTTACCAAGGTCACTTTCTATCACAACAAGATCAGCAACACTTCAGACATACTGCCAACTATTCACAACATTCTTCTCTCTCCTCCTCCTTCTCCTCCACCTCTCTCACTGTTGATGACCTTGCCACTTCTTCACTGAAGGTGGAGACTATTAAACCGCCCACATGCAGCTCACTATCATTCTTTTTTCTCTTCTTATGGAGACTGATATCTTCAAGTTCTCCATTTGAACCATCCTCCCACCTGTCCTCCAGACCTCCCCCCACCCATCACGTTTTTACTTAATTTATTAACAAAAAAAAAAAAAACAGACGAGTCTTTCTCCTAATTTTCATGTCCAAGACATTCCAAAGAGTTGTTCAATCAACTATGCTTTTTTTTTTCTTACAAAACAACCTTTTCAATAACAACCTGGCTTCAAAGGCAGATACTTCACAGAGAATGCCTTGTCTGCTGATGAATCGGCTGGCAGGAGTTAATTCCAAATCATCTGTCCTCATCCTCCTGGACTACCAGATTCTCCTGTCTTCACTGCCATAACCTCACTGAGCACATAGAGGTGCACGGCTTCTCACTGTAACCAAAATCATACAAAGGTTTTTTTCAGCCTGGTTGTTTGCCTTTCTGGATGCAAACATTCAGAAGAAAGTACTCCTTGTAATCATAGCCAACTCATCAATCAATCCACACATGTCTATAGGGTTCTACAATCTTAAAGCCAACTGAGGACATCCAGCCCCCATCACCCCCAAAAGAGACTCAAACCTGGATCCCTTGAGTCAACAGCTCGTGCATGTTGTGAGCATGTGTACAACCCACTGAGATACAGCTCTGACAGAGTCTCTTTGTTCAAAAATAATTTGCATTTGGACATATACAATCATTTAGTCGTCTCTCTCTCGCTCTCTCTGTCTCTCTCTCTCACTCACTCAGTTGTTTGTCCTCTTTTTTTCTGCCCTTCCCCTTTTGATTCTCCTTCATCTTACCTCAAATGTGCAGTAGCCATGCAGCTGGAACTGATATGCATTGCATATGATCTGACTGTATAATATGAGCTATACCACATTTTATCCCTTCCAATTTTATTTTATTTTTTTGTAAAGCATCAAATGTGTAAGATTTCCATTGTAATGTATAACTGCTGTATGTTTTGGTGACTAATTTTGGTGCATACATTTGTATTATCTCAAAAACATTTTGTACATAGTGTCTTCTTATGCCCCTCTTGTGTTTCGAGTTGTGGGGTTGGAGTGGACCTTCATGCCTACTTTTTTCTAAAAATCCAAATTCATACAAAATTGCCACTGTCTAATATAGTTTTGATTTGTCATGAGATTGAGTTGGGCTGTATGTCTTGGTTGTTGCAATGCCATTTTTAGACTATTTAACCAGTAAGGTTTACAGATACAATCCTTTACAATAATGAATGTGCCTGTCAATGGAACAATGCTGTCCTTACCTCCCCCTCACATGAACATACATAGACCTTTAGCCATGGTAGCTGTGGAGGAGGGGCATAGTTGCCACCGACCTAAAAGAGCTCTTTTCATCAGGAACTCATTAGAATTAGAGAATATATGGTTACAGGGAATCAGAAGTGTGTGTACAGTAACAAGACCAAGATGAATCAGATGACTTTATATTGTATGCCTGGCTCCTTCAAAGTAAGCACAATTAAAGTCAGACCTCCTCAGAGAGACTTCAAATACAGGTATGGATTTATAAAATGAAGGGGAAGTCATCTAAAATGTTATCAGAATATGTGTGCAATAAATCAGTTTCTTTTTAAATTTATAATTTGTTTTACTGTTAGTTAAAAGGGCTTTGTGCAATTTAAAACATGCCCAAATACATGAAAGAAGTCATTTTAACAAAGCTGTTATATGGCAAAGCTCGAAATTATTGGAGAACTGGAACATGTTTTAATGTCTTTCCAATACTGAACAATAAAAAATAGTCAAAAGAAAAAACAAAACAAAAAAAATGCTACACCTACTTTAGTCTGCTACATACAAAAACATTTAATTACTTGGTTGAATTATTTGTTCTGAGTTTACTAAAACACTTACAGAACATATGAGCTACTATGTTGGTGAATATTACCAACAGCAAACAAGGCACAGGATAGAGAGAGAGAGATTATTCATAAGGCTAAGATCCCCCAATTTTGTTTGTCTATTATAGTTTCCAAAAGGGATTCAGTGATTCTGGTAGAGATTTGAGGTTCAAACCGAAAGTCATGCAGTAATAGTCATGTGGGATTGAATGCGTGCAATGTGAAAGCTGTATCAAAAAGACTGATATCCAAGGGGATAAAATTAGTTCAAAATGACCTCAAATTACACTCTGATATCAGCATGGATTTTACACACATGGACACTTTGTAAAATTAAAACATGTTGATCGATACTTTTGATATATGACCTGTATATTGATCCAAAATGGAGAAGGGGAATATAAAATCAATTGCATGTGCATCTGAATTAGAAGCAGCAGATTGAATTGCAAAACAGACATGTTCTCTCTCTCTCTCTCTCTCTCTCTCTCTCTCTCTGTGTGTGTGAGAGAGAGACATAGATGCTCAGCTGGGCATTAACTCCATCTGTTCTCTCTGAGCGCCTTCCTCTTTCTGGACAGTTAGACTTCATATACATTTGTTAGAAGTGTGTGTGTGTGTGTGTGTGTGTGTGTGTGTGTGAGTGTCACTTTAGTGTAATGGGGGAGGGGCACACATTAGGTTTAATATTAACATATTGAAATGTAAAGACAAAAGGACACATCTGTAGATTTATAATTCATGATTCACCACAGTTAAATGCATAGTGCACAACTGAATGATGAAAATAATGTACCCACAATTTTATCTTTAAAATTTTACTCGACATAATGCAATATCTGGTTGATTCTCCTGATTGGTAAAGCTGCTTTTCTGTGCCACTTCTACAGTATTATTAAACTAGCAGCCATTTTAGCACAGAATTACCATTATAATCAGCTTCTGGTGGTTGATGATTAAACAGTAGGCTACAAACTGTTACATAAGAGCTGATAGTTTATGCACACATCGTAAAGGTCTTGTACAATTGTGTGGTTGATGATTATCACCAGTGAGGTTGACAGAAAGAATATTAATAAACGAGAGTTCTAGATGACAGGTGCAGACATGTCAACTTAACCTTACAGACTTAAATTAAACTAAACTAAACACTGCTGGTATTCAAGTACACTGCATTCAGTTCATCAAGCAGCTACTGTAATTTTCCGTAACTGAAACAGCGCACAGCAATCTTACAAAATAAAGGCACACACTGGGGGTTGTTTACATCGCTAAGCCCCGCCCCTAGCTTGTTCTGACACGTGTCAATCAACCGGAGCCTTGATCTGGATGACGTGCGGTGACGTCACGCTCAGAGCCGGGGGGAAGGTGGACGGACAGAATGGCGACCCAGTGCCGGAGCTCCAGATGCACGGCCGAAAGAAAAGGATTCCGGCGGGAACTCGACTCATGGCGACACAAACTCATCCACTGTGTCGGTAAGATTAAATCACCCCGTGCTCGGAAAAGCCGTATTTGCTTAACGTTAGTTCCATAAGCGCACCATCCGTCCGCTCAGTGTCGCGCTCGGGTTCTTTCTCTCCCGGTTCTCGCGGAGCTCCCTCCCCCAGCCGCAGCTAGCTCTTGGAGTTGCTAAGCGAGCGTGTGTCAAGTTCAAAAATAACATTTACATAGAGCCGTGGTCCGCGCGAGCCCGAGGTAGCCTTTGTAGCTAACAGAAAAAACGGACAACGGCCAAGCGAGCTCTGCCGGCTCCATTTTCTTTGTCCTTACTTCTTGATTCCTCGATAACCGAGTTAGCTGTGCACTCACTGACCCTTTCTGCACCGAATACCGATGTACAAACGACCGCGTGATTGTATTATAATAATAGTTCATCTTTAGGGTTTGAATTATTTGGTCGTTAGCAACATTGCCCTAGATTGTTGTCGAGATGTCCAAAACTATTAACTGTTTAGAGTTTTAAGAAGTCGTTAGAGAGTGTTTCGTTAGTAAATTACTGAACGGTTTTTCGATGTTTTGAAAACGGCTAGTTGAATAGATGCCCAGCTTACTCTCTTAAAATGTGGTAAAACTAGTGTTAAATGTGGTAAAACTAACTTGTTTGGCAGAGTTCACGGTGTTCAGCGTAAATCCACAGATTCACATGACTAACCTTTACTACATAAACAGTAAAGTAGTAAAAGTAGACAGTTAAATAACCTCCGGTTTATTGTGAAACTGTTGACATGCATTTTATACACTGCTGTAAACGGTGCTATATATTGAATTTGTGCAAATTAAAAATGAGTTAAATTTATTTATTTACTAAAACGGAATATAATTGATCTAAATAGAATGTAAGTTTGGTAGATTGTGATTTGTATGGTTTTAAGGGTTGGATACAGTCGAGAAGGTCAAGGCCTCTGAGGTTTTTAAGGTTAAATTCAGAGATTTGGTGTGTTTAAAACTAGATTTTTAATGATAGGATGGTTCATCAAACGTGTCTAAAATGTTTTGCGTCATAAAATGTAATTTGTAGCTTTACTGCTTTGAAAAAAGACTCATGCAACCAAAAAAATATTGATTAGTATACAAATATTTGCAGAATGTAACATTCTTGGGTGTGTTTTTTCTAAGGACATAATGTAGCTGTGAAGGGCATCATTCATGCATATGATGTGGCAGCACTGCAAATATTAGCTTTTCTCACTTTCATATAAATAAGCTACAATATTTATCATAGCATTATGGCCACCTGAATTTTTTTACATAGGCCTATACTTGTCTTGCAATTAATGATTTTGTGTGCAGTGAGTATTTGCTTTTGTTGTTAGAGCATTTCATAGAATTATATATTGCATGTAAAATGAATTTTTATTAGCCAATATCGTAAACAAGAAACAGTTTTACATTTGTAGACCTTTTAACAAAACCATCAGCCACCACTTTCTGGCAGGGAAGGGTTGTATGGATCTGTGTAGGTTTAAGATATGAATGTGTATATAATTTTTATTTATTTTTATTTTTTGCAGGGTTTGAAAGTATACTGGAGGGAATATATGGACCAAGGCTGCAGCAAGATCTCAATATATTTGATGGTGAGTTTTATGTTATGTGTGTGGTAATATTCATCTGTGCTTGGTCTTAGAAAATTCAGCCTTTTTGATGTTGATGAATATTCATGATTCTCCCTCAGAGTGTGAACCAGAGGCTGTGGATGATTGGTCCATGAATGCAAACTGCTCTTTTTGCAACCTGCAGCTAGAGAAACTGAATGTAAGTCAACCCTCAAAAGCCACAGAAAAAATTTGCTTATTCTGGGGTGTTAGTTTTGACATTTAAGTCATGTTTTGACATTTGTATAGGACAAAAAGTTGAACTGCTTTATAATATATGGTTAAACAAGTTCACTAACTATAACTAAGGACGACTCAAGCCTGTGAGACTATAGTTAACACTTGTATGGGCTGTATGTGACAGGGGTCAGTAACAAACTATTATGTTTTGTGATATAGGACCACCCTGCTGTGGCCGTGCCTGGCTCGCCACCCCCTGCTGAAACCCCCCCACCTCAGGGCCTGTCCACCTCTGATAAACTCCAGTGCCAAGCAGACCGATTCCTCAATGCTATATTTCGTAAGAAGGGTGAGAAATACATTTTACTTCCATTATCCATAGACAGTGAAGTCATTGTGACAGCTATTACTTATTTTACGATTGGTCTAGAGCAGTTTTTCAACTGGTCGGTAAGATTAAATCACCCCGTGCTCGGAAAAGCCGTATTTGCTTAACGTTAGTTCCATAAGCGCACCATCCGTCCGCTCAGTGTCGCGCTCGGGTTCTTTCTCTCCCGGTTCTCGCGGAGCTCCCTCCCCCAGCCGCAGCTAGCTCTTGGAGTTGCTAAGCGAGCGTGTGTCAAGTTCAAAAATAACATTTACATAGAGCCGTGGTCCGCGCGAGCCCGAGGTAGCCTTTGTAGCTAACAGAAAAAACGGACAACGGCCAAGCGAGCTCTGCCGGCTCCATTTTCTTTGTCCTTACTTCTTGATTCCTCGATAACCGAGTTAGCTGTGCACTCACTGACCCTTTCTGCACCGAATACCGATGTACAAACGACCGCGTGATTGTATTATAATAATAGTTCATCTTTAGGGTTTGAATTATTTGGTCGTTAGCAACATTGCCCTAGATTGTTGTCGAGATGTCCAAAACTATTAACTGTTTAGAGTTTTAAGAAGTCGTTAGAGAGTGTTTCGTTAGTAAATTACTGAACGGTTTTTCGATGTTTTGAAAACGGCTAGTTGAATAGATGCCCAGCTTACTCTCTTAAAATGTGGTAAAACTAGTGTTAAATGTGGTAAAACTAACTTGTTTGGCAGAGTTCACGGTGTTCAGCGTAAATCCACAGATTCACATGACTAACCTTTACTACATAAACAGTAAAGTAGTAAAAGTAGACAGTTAAATAACCTCCGGTTTATTGTGAAACTGTTGACATGCATTTTATACACTGCTGTAAACGGTGCTATATATTGAATTTGTGCAAATTAAAAATGAGTTAAATTTATTTATTTACTAAAACGGAATATAATTGATCTAAATAGAATGTAAGTTTGGTAGATTGTGATTTGTATGGTTTTAAGGGTTGGATACAGTCGAGAAGGTCAAGGCCTCTGAGGTTTTTAAGGTTAAATTCAGAGATTTGGTGTGTTTAAAACTAGATTTTTAATGATAGGATGGTTCATCAAACGTGTCTAAAATGTTTTGCGTCATAAAATGTAATTTGTAGCTTTACTGCTTTGAAAAAAGACTCATGCAACCAAAAAAATATTGATTAGTATACAAATATTTGCAGAATGTAACATTCTTGGGTGTGTTTTTTCTAAGGACATAATGTAGCTGTGAAGGGCATCATTCATGCATATGATGTGGCAGCACTGCAAATATTAGCTTTTCTCACTTTCATATAAATAAGCTACAATATTTATCATAGCATTATGGCCACCTGAATTTTTTTACATAGGCCTATACTTGTCTTGCAATTAATGATTTTGTGTGCAGTGAGTATTTGCTTTTGTTGTTAGAGCATTTCATAGAATTATATATTGCATGTAAAATGAATTTTTATTAGCCAATATCGTAAACAAGAAACAGTTTTACATTTGTAGACCTTTTAACAAAACCATCAGCCACCACTTTCTGGCAGGGAAGGGTTGTGGCGGATCTGTGTAGGTTTAAGATATGAATGTGTATATAATTTTTTATTTATTTTTATTTTTTTGCAGGGTTTGAAAGTATACTGGAGGGAATATATGGACCAAGGCTGCAGCAAGATCTCAATATATTTGATGGTGAGTTTTATGTTATGTGTGTGGTAATATTCATCTGTGCTTGGTCTTAGAAAATTCAGCCTTTTTTGATGTTGATGAATATTCATGATTCTCCCTCAGAGTGTGAACCAGAGGCTGTGGATGATTGGTCCATGAATGCAAACTGCTCTTTTTGCAACCTGCAGCTAGAGAAACTGAATGTAAGTCAACCCTCAAAAGCCACAGAAAAAATTTGCTTATTCTGGGGTGTTAGTTTTGACATTTAAGTCATGTTTTGACATTTGTATAGGACAAAAAGTTGAACTGCTTTATAATATATGGTTAAACAAGTTCACTAACTATAACTAAGGACGACTCAAGCCTGTGAGACTATAGTTAACACTTGTATGGGCTGTATGTGACAGGGGTCAGTAACAAACTATTATGTTTTGTGATATAGGACCACCCTGCTGTGGCCGTGCCTGGCTCGCCACCCCCTGCTGAAACCCCCCCACCTCAGGGCCTGTCCACCTCTGATAAACTCCAGTGCCAAGCAGACCGATTCCTCAATGCTATATTTCGTAAGAAGGGTGAGAAATACATTTTTACTTCCATTATCCATAGACAGTGAAGTCATTGTGACAGCTATTACTTATTTTACGATTGGTCTAGAGCAGTTTTTTCAACTGGTGGGTCATAATTCAAAAATGAGTAGCAGGTCTGTTCTGGTAGTTTTCCAGACAGCTGGGGAAAACAATGTTTAATGCAATAAAATGCAGCTTACCATTAAACTCTGTAGAGCTGTTTTTCTCAGTGCGTTTGTTTATGGTGAGTTTACACAAGATTCACAACAAAATGAGCTAAAACATTTTTGCGAAAATGTTGCATGGTTTGCAACATTCAAAGTCTGTATCTACACTGGACAGAATGGGACAACAAATTATTACTTGTGTTTACGGTGAGAGACTTGGGACTAGGGTTAGGCCATAAAACAATATCATATTCATGATAAAATACGTCGATAACGATGATAAGTTCTGGACATTTTTACTTAATATGGATTAATCTAACAGCCAGTCAGTGCTTGTTGCTAATAGGCTAACTCTGTATGTTCTGCATAAATTAACTGGATGGTTTTGTCTGATACATGTGTGTTTTCAGCGTCTGTCTCTTAATAAATAAGGACATGAACATATGAACTTCATCTCCAGAGCTGCTCTGAGAGTCACTTCACAACTTTTCACCCGTTCTTTTGAGCAAAGCTACTGTCAAATACACACTGAAACTGAAAGTATAATGGAAAGACTTCCACAACAACCCATCAAAATAAAAGTCCAGTGAACAAATTCAAGAAATTATAATAGAAATATATTACTATTGTATACTAATGTAATTCTCAAGTAATTAATAAAAATAACATTAATAATAATAATATTTATATGGAATATCATACAACCAGGGTGCTGTTGTGCAGCATTTTATTTGACAAATGCAATGTTTTGTTGTAAATTACATTTATATTTAAGAGTATTTAAAAGACTGATTTAATTGTTAAAGTTTTATTAATTATTTTAATTAGACCCCATTTTTTATGATAAATTTGTATTGAATCATAAAACACAGAAAATCCAGGACAAAATAAAATGAAATCCAGAATTTAGGGGAAAATAAAATCATTTCATGGTAGCTCTGTGGAGATTAATTGTGAACAAACAGACATGTGGAAAGCATTTTCTTCCCCATTAATGGTAAATTAATATTGTGATAACTATCGGTATTGTATGATATAGAAATAAACATTGTCATAATATTTTTGGCCATATTGCCCAGCCCTACTTTGTAGATGAGGCAGTGTATAATTTCCCTAGCAACAGATCTTTACTTCAGTCTTTGTCAGCTTTCTGTAGTGCAGCTGCTGAACTTGGTGCCTAGCATCCAGACACATGACCCTGCCTATGAAATCCCAACTAAAGTCTCATAGTCTAATTTAGAGATAGACCCGATATTTTCCCGATATTTAAGCATTTTACCATAATCGGATATCGGTTTTGTGATATCGGATTCACCGATAAACGCCGCCATCTTGTGGGTGTTTTTAGAATTGTGCGCAGGATCGTCATTGCAGCGTGTCTGAGGGGAGACGAGACAACAACAACGGTGTGCACAGATACTTGATTTGCTGTAGTTAGTAAACTTTATTTAACATAACAGCCATTAATGCACAAATTAGATGTATTACATAAATGCCTGATATGCAGTTTATACAGCTTGGCTCTAAGAAATAGAGACGAACTCACAGAGTCACGTAAGATGATCCGTCAGTCTGTCCCAATAAAGAAGTAACTTTGCCTGAATTAAATAATATGCAGCCATGAATGAGCACATGTTGGAAATAAAAGTGTTGAATTTAATTCTCTCTCTGTTGTCTATGCTCATCATTAGTCTCGTGAAGTCAGAGTCACGTAGGCTAATCCGTCAAGTCCTCTCCAAATAAAGACGTAACTTTGCATGAATTAAATAATACAGCCATGAATGAGCGCATGTTGGAAATAAAAGCGCTGAATTTAATTCTCTCTCTGTTGTATATGCTCATCATTAGTCTCGTGAAGCTGCTTTCATATTGCTGTTCACTCAGCGGTTGATGCTCAGGGAATGCTCCAGCACGGCCACCGCATGTAACTTTTAACAAGATTCACTTGTTTAAAACACGCTAAATTATATTAACATTTACTATATAACCATTATTTCGTTAATAAACATCTAAATAAATTAAATTATCTAAATTAATTATGTATTATCTCCGTGAGGGATCGCAATTTGAGTAGGCTATAGTTCTGTGTAAATGCATAGATAAACTGCACTGTCAGCAGGCATTTCATAATCTAGAATGACTAAAACATATGAATAATTCTGATATAACATACCAGTTGAGAAATGCAATAAAGTACAATGTATTGTTTGTTATATTTCAATATTCCAGAGAATATTATTCAGTGAATTAACATTATCCAGTGAATTATTCTTAACTCTTTAGCCTGTTAAACAGCTTATAAACCTAAAACTGTAGTTTAAAATGAAGTTATGACTCCTGTCCTTTATTTATTTTCTCCATTTGAAAATGAGACATTCTACATTTATTTAGCTTATTGTTAAAATCAGTGTTGCTGCTGATGCTTTTTATAAATAAAATGTTTTTATTGTTGTAATATGATTAAATTTACAATAAATATTAAGATTAAATTTAACATGAAAGACTTAATTTTCAACCTTTTTTTTTTTTTTTTAAGATGACTGAAAGGAGGAAAAACCAAAGTGTAGTATGGACTTCACTCAGTTATTTATTTACTTTATAACAGTAAATAAATATTGGTTCAATATTGTACATAAACATGCAAATAATTGGTATCGGTTATAAAAAAAATCTATATCGGTCGATCACTAGTCTAATTATGAGAAAGAGCGCCAAAGTAGTCATAGCCATAAAAATGATGAAAATAGGTTATTTGTGTTTATTGCTGAAACTGATAGATTATATCAAGGTATTTGAGATACAATACACAGAAATTGAATAAAGTAAAAAAAAAAAAAGCAAAGGAAAATACAACATGAATGAAATATACAGGTTTTTTTTTTCAGTCGAGCAGTAAGTGATTTTCTCTTTCTTTTGTTTGATTAGCCTTATTGACACAGACAGCAGCAGGTATATTAGGTTGCAGTTACTTTAGGACTGACTGCATAGATGTGTTTTGTGTGAATTATTTATTACTAAGTGCATAAAATCATTAAAATTCAAGAGACATTTAGAAACCAAATTTGTCAATTTGTTTTTTAGTTGTGTCCAGTTTTAAATAGATACTACACCAAAAAAAGAAAATAAATTATCTCTTCATTTACTCACCATCATGGCTTCCCAGATGTATAACTGAATGACTGAACAACAATGTTAATATTGCTGGTTATTTAATTTTTATATTAAGTAATATTCGAAATGAGATTCTAGTAATATGTTACTGCCGTGTATATTCCAAATCATAGCAACAAAAGCATCTCAGCTGGAAAAACACTGTGCCACCAAAGCATTCTCAAGAACCACCAGCTGGCTGTTTTTAGAAGAGCACCTGGTATTTTTTTTTTTTTTTCTTTTCAGCTGGCTAAAAACACTTTGGTGTTTGGATTAATTAAATATTTATTGCTAGGCATTTGGCCTATTAGTCTTTTTTCATTTATGCAATATACTGGAGACAAACCTGAGAAGGGAGTCCAGAAGATTCCACAGCATTCCTGGAATTCATTAAAGGGGTCATGACATGGATTTTTTTTATTATTTTAATGCGTTCCTTGAGTTTTATTTATGTTAATAAAGTTTTTTGCACAAAAGTGCATCTGTATACTGTATCCAATGTAGACAAGATATTGGTAGTGATTTGTAATTTCTATTTGCTTTTGACACGCTGCGACACTCGTACTGAGCATGATCAAATGTCAAGCCGTTAGCGGCTGAACGCCAGTGGGTGGGGCCTATATCGATGTGTTGCTCTGGAGGCAGTGTTTATGCAAACAACTGTGCCCTGCTGATGTCACCTTGGCCCTCGGGTTATTACATAAATGCTTTTTTATTGATGATGAGGACATTTTAAGTTATGAAACTTGCAGGATGTATTAACCATACAAAGACCTCTTCTGTATCAAAAGATCAAGGGAAATTTGGTTTCCCATGTCATGACTCCTTTAACATACACATGTTTAACTATCAAATCTAATGTTTATGAATCGTTTGTGAATCTGGAGGAGATTTTTTTGGGAGGGGCTGTTTTATGGACAAATTACTTCGAATTTACAAATTTATAAAAGTTTCAAGAATGGGGCCTATTAAGTGCAATAAGCAATGAAAAAGAACTCAATGCAGTGCTCATGCTGGCTGACATAACTGAAGCGCACACAGAAACACTATCTCTTTCAGATAGCATGTGTTTTACAAATTCAGGATGGGCATGATGTTTATTTAAAGTTATTAAGCGCAATAAGCAGTGAAAGAGATGTAATTGCGGCACTCAAGCACTGACATACACCTGAAACGCATGCACAGAAAACTCTGGCATGCAATCGCAAATTCTCTTTTGCATCTTATTGCTCCACAAAAGTCATGTGGAGTATTTGCGCAAACAGTTCTGTGAAAACCGGATGCGTTTCAGTATATTGGATCCGTGCAGTCTTAAACAGCCTAATTTACCTGCTGTCATTTAATATTAATCAAATAACAAAAGACAGAGAAAATCACTCACTGCTCTTGACTGTATGACTTTTGGATCTTTAATAAGAATCAATTCAAATTTGATTCATAGAGTGTTTTAGTTGCACTTGATTATTCAATTTCTGTAGTAGGTAGGCGTATTTCTTAGTACATTAAATAAACTACTGTAGCTGAAAATCGTAAGTTTATTTAATTTGTATTTTTTTGTTTATAATTTGCTTTGTTCTTGTTTTTAATAACTAAAATAAAATAAAGTTAACATCAAATAAAATTTCTTATTCCGTGAAATAGGGCTGTCACAATACTACATTATTCACAATCACACCATGGTTATTGTGGCCAAAAGAATTCAGAATATCAATATATTGTGATATCTGTAGAAATGTTGGGGGGAAAAGTTATCAAATTAATTAATTAATTTTTTTTTAGTTTTTACCCAACGAACATTAGGATACTGATAAACACAGGGCACAAGACTCTCGCTTTCTGTCTTCTTTGAAGCTCCCTATGAAATAACGAGAGAAAATACTGTCAGGTTCAACAGTTTGTTGAATAAATATTAACATCAAAACTGATACTTTAACCTGTTAACTTGCGGAGTAGCTGATTATCGTCAATTGGTGTATTGCGACATCCCTACCATGAAATCTCTTTAATATTACACTATGAGCCGTTCAAAAGTATCAAAAGCTCGTATTAGACCTACAAATTATGTGTTTGAATCAGTCTTAGAAATTTTTTAAAGAGTGAATTCATTGACTAAATTAATTATCTGTTTAACTTGTTTAATGTCTAATTTTTGTTTGCCTTTGTACAATTTTGGTCATAAATTTGGTACTTTAATGAGCCACATCTGGGTTGTAAAGCAGAACTAATTGAGATCCACTGCTCTACAGAATAAATATTAATTTAATAATATATTATGCACTTTTATTATAGCATTAAGACCACCTAAAGTTTTATTTTTCCCAATATTTCCATCCCAAAGGTTCTTTTGAGCAGAAGTGATCTTGTTGGACAAGATTATCAATGCCTAAGTAATACATTACATGTCATATTTTACACGATTTGGCCCATGGTGTTGGAAAAATTGTGAAAGCCTGTGTATGTACACATGTTCAAAAAGTATGATGAGGAGAGAAAGAGAGAGCAAGAAGAGAATGAGGAGAGAAAGAGAGGGCAAGATTTCAAATAAGAAGAGAATGAGGAGAGAAAGAGAGAGCAAGATTTCAGATTTGTGTTACGGTTGTTGTCTTGTACACCATGCATGCATGATGCAAGTTCAGTTAATCAACTCTAAATTCTTGAAATGCATTGTTTTGTGTTGACATATGTAGGAAAAAGTAGAAAATGTGTTTTTACATAAGGAACAATTTGATGATCTTCAACTAGGTTTGTATTGTTCAATTTCTTAGAATTCCCTCAGAGCTGTGATTCCAGCATACCGTTGGTGGCACAGGAGTTGATGCGCAAGATGATTCGGAGGTTTGCCTTAGAGTATGCGTGTAAAAGCCAGGCTCACGAGGGCTTGAATGGCCTAAGTGACACCTCTGAACTTCTCCCTCATCAACCGGATGCTGATGGGCCTCTGGACCTCACCATCAGCCGAGCTTCTCAGGCCCTGCAAGGTAATCAACGTTTTTTAATTTTTTTATTTATGGAAATCAAAACAGTTTTCACTCCAAGAGACCAGATTCAGGAGTTTGTAGCTCTGCAATATTAGATCACTGTTAATATTCAGACATTTTTCATTCTTTTCATAGAATCTGGTCTATTGACTTTCATTAATTATGCTTATCATTGAAAGGTACACAACTCTGAATAAACAGGGTGAATTTACAGAGTGTGTAAATATTTTATGACTTGCAATGATCCTGTGCATTTCTCTCAAACATGATATTAATTACTGTTTTTTTTTTTTTTTTCATGGATTACCTCTCATAGTTGATGGAGTACTTGACCTCTCTAAAAAAAATGCATCAGCAGAAAATGAAACTACTCAAAGAAAGGTTTCAGGGTGAGTACTTCAGCTTTTGTTTACCAAGTTGTGTGCTTGACTGTTTATCTTCATCCTACCAAAGCCAAAGAAAAGTTTGGTAATATTGACGAGCTATTTATTCCAGAAAATATTTATTTTATTTCTGAATCTTTGATTCATTTGTATCCTATCTGATTGTTTTGTGTGAACAAATTCTACTCCTCATACATTTTATGTGTTTTATGTATAATTTAGTGGCTGTTTTGTTGCACTGCCAAAGGGTTGACTCTTTTCTAACTTGTTGGAAGGTAACGTCACATTTGCCAGCAGTCAGGGGCTTTACTTGTTCCTTTGTACCGCCTGTATTTATTCATTTGTTTATTGATCTATTCGTTGATTTATGCAATATTATTTTCACATGAGAAATAGATACCCGAGTCTTACAAAATGCATCTGCATTGCAAAGATACTGGAAGTAATCCCATAAGCGCTTGTCTTTCTCCACACAATTGACGAGAGACTGTCCTTCCAAGAAGTATCGTTTGCAACCTAAGGCCAAAAACAAAAAGTGTTTTATACCCAAACAGCTCAAAGGCTTTGTGTTATACAGACAATTGAGAAGCGAGTGATGTTACCAAAAGACAAGGCAGTAAAGGAGTGGACCCTGAGTGCGTCCTGTCATTGGTCCGCTCACCCGTTCGTTTCTCATCCTCCCACCCACCTCCCCTTAGGAGACCAATCAGAGAGGACTATTTGGATCGCAGCTCTGAGTTTGCAGAAGGTTTGCTCTCTAAAGCCTTGAAAGATATTCGGTCTGGATCACTGGACATTCACAAAGCAGCCATATTATACGGGATACCTCAGAAAACCTTACAGTTTCAGACAGAGGCCTTATTGCCAGAGTGGAAGGCAGGGGAACCATCGATTTTTGGCGACAGTGGCAGGGGCAAAGAGGCGGTGTGCCCAACCAATGACACTCGACTCGTCCTGCAGAAGGTAGCAGCATGGGCTCGCTCGCAGTCAGAGCAGTCCGAAGTAAGAAAATGCAAATTTACATCACCAGAGCACACCGAGCTAAAGTTCCCAGCAGCCGTGACTGCCTCGTCATACCTTCACCACTTAACCTTGCAGAGGATGGTCTCGCAGCTACGGGAGCAGAACGACGGGCCTTTCGCCAGTACCGAGCCAGCTACATCTCCTCAGAGTCCTGCCACTGGGCCAGCTGTGCACATTCGAATCCCTCAGGTACGCTTCAGTGCTCAGCCCAAAGCCCAGCTGGATCTGGCTGGCCTGGTGGATGCTGTTAACCAAGCCAATAAAGCCTCTGATGGCTCCACTGCTTTCCACAAGCTGAAGACCATTCTCCCTAAACAGGGCTTGATCGAAAGCCACTCGGGCCTCGAGTCACGTCTACTCCAGGGTGACCTGCCTCCACTGTGTCTGAACATGAAGAACGGGAGCGTTGGCGGGAGCGTCACTGGAAGTGTGGTTGACTCCGGAGATGATGACCGTCGAGACAAGCAGCCACGGAAAAAGCGGGGCCGTTATCGGCAATATGACCACGATATCCTGGAGGAGGCCATAGCCATGGTGATTAGTGGGAAGATGAGCGTGTCGAAAGCTCAGGGCGTCTATGGGGTGCCACACAGCACCCTAGAGTACAAAGTCAAAGAGCGAACGGGCACGCTCAAGACCCCACCAAAAAAGAAGCTCCGCCTTGCTGAAGCAGCAACCTCAGGCTCCGGAAAGTCAGGGACAACAACCAATGCCTCATCTACTGCCTACAAACAGTCTTAACTCAAAACCAAAACCTCAACTATTTCGTAGAGATGGTTTTAACTAAACATCGCCTAAAGTACAGCCAACATGGATTTTATTATTTTTTTTTAACATGCAGTCAGGACCTCATTTAGACTTGGAAGATACACTTGAATCCTCAACCACAGGTTAAATGGTACATTTTATCAAGTTACAAAACATGCCTTTAAAAAATCTATTCAGGGGTTTCACTGTGGATATCTATATGAATATATATTTAAAATATTGTAAAGCACTGTTGATTTTTAATTTAATTACTCTTTTAAAACTAAGAAATATAAGATTCAGGTTTTGTTCATACATAAGCTAATCTCAGCTTAATGATTGTTGTATGCAGCTTTCACACTAATTAGTCTTTGTAGTGACTGGTCATTTAATTTGAAGTCTTATCAATAGTATTTTTTATGGTGTCTGTTTGACAGCCTGGTGACAGCATGACTGTAACGTCTCTTTTAACTCACCACTGGGAGATGTCCATCCTTATATGCAATGGGTAGATATAGGTACGAGTTTTCACTCCAGCAAAGGAACAACACTATTATGTAAATAGCGCTTTTTTTGTGGACTACTAAGCTTATTGGCTAGTTTTATTATATAACATTAGGTAATTATATCAGTTTCATGAAGTATTAATGAAGTACATTAATCAGGACTGTTGCCAGATCATTGGAGTGAAAGCTTGGACCATCTCAGGCTTTTTGTGGATGAGACTTTCCACATTCTGCACTGATAGTGATTTTTTTTTTATTTTATTTTATTTATTTATTTTTGATAAGTTCAAATACTTAATTTATACACACACACACACACACACACAACATTGCTTTCTTTTTTCTTTTTTCTTGCCCCTTTCCATTTTTCCCCTGCAAATCTGCTCAGCAAATCATATGGGGTAAGTTGGAAATGCAATGTAATGCATGTCAGAATGATGCACAGGGGGGGGGGGGGGGACGCTTGATGCAGTCTCAGTGAATGTTTCTTTTACACTGAACAATAGATTACTTTTTTAGTAATTAGAACTACTGAAATCCTCACTCAATATTCTCTTTTCAGATTTGAATTTCTTCTTTATAATGTTGTGTTGTTCCTCAAACTAAAGACATCCTTGCATTATCTGTTTGCTGAAACCAAAACAGTTCAGGGTCATTTTGCCACTCCACTTACACACTCCATGAATGAAGCAGTTCAGAGTAGAGTGCTGCTGAACTTGGATCAGAATTTCTCCTTGTCCATATTTCATGATGCACTTACCATGGCAAATGCAAAGCCTGATTCAAGTGCTGCTCTGAATTGCTTTGTTTTTATGTCCAGGTTTCTATAGTTTTGCTGCTCTTGGTTGTTTTGTTCATGCTACTGATTGCTATAACTTTTAATGGCCTATTATACAACTGTTTGATTTAATGATACTGGTAATTCAACTCCTCAAGTCCATATTTATTGCATGGACTTTTTTTTTTGTACTGTATTTAGAAGGTTGTATAGTTGGAATATATTCAGTTGCATTTTACAAAAGTTACACACATACTTGTAATACAGGTTTTTGTTTGGTACTTGCTATGAAAAATATTGCCATACACTGACTTTAAATGGCATCTTTTTTCAGTTATCTGATTCACAAGTATAATTGTAGTGCTTTGCAAAGTGTTGCTGAAATGTAAATTTTGTGATTGAAGCTTTGGAAATATTAACATTTCGATATGCAATGTTAATGTCTTTATCTTTGTGTTGTGAATGTTCTGTAAATGATTTACCTCTTGTTGTTCCTTAAAGTTAAATTCCCCTTCTTCCTTTAAAAAAAGAGAGAGAACAGATTTACGGATATATTCTTAATTTTAATTTAGAAGCATTTATCAAACCACCCTGAATGTTCTTCACAGTTCTTAAAATAACAACACAGTGCCTGCTCTTACAGCTACTGCTCAGTTATTTTGCAGGCCAGTAGCAGTTTTACATAAATCTTTGGAAAAAAAATAAAAAAATAAAAATTTATATACTACTGTGGCTCTTATATAAAATCTGTATTGTGGATTTATATACTGTTACCACAATTACCAATGTAACTTAAATCTTTCAGTTTTTTTCTCGGGGATAGATATGTCACAGGCACATTTTCACTTTTAATGTAAAAGGTGGTCATGTAAGAGTTAATGCCATGCAGATTTAAATCATATACACACATATTGTCAGTTCTGCGTTCTCATTTTCATTGTATAGGATAGTTTTAGGCTTCCTTTGGGGAATGCCGATCTGTTATTTCTCTTTTCTGTTCTCATTATACTTAATATTGTCCTGTATAATTTCAGTCCAAAAAACATTAGTATTCTCAGGGTAACAACAGTCCTATTGAAACAGCGCATGATCGTGTTAGAACTGTTCTTTTATATCAAAATAAGGGCCCTTAGGATTCTTTATAGAGCCAAATATGGTTCATCCAAAGCCAATTTGTTTTCCCCCATATTATGGGGACAGTTTATGTTCAGGACTGGTTATAGATCAGAAAGGCATAATACAAAATTATTTAAATTGGGTTTAACTTTTTCCCCCCTCTCAAAACAGTTTGGCGTGATTATAGATTAATCATTAAATAGATCAATATCACCAATTTAGGCCTTTCCAAGTATGTGTAATTTCATATTCATAACGGGTGCAGGATATGAATCATTTTGCAATCAGTTATTTATGCATATTTGTTGCACTGATTGATTTTGTATTATTCCTTCTCATTCTAATATCTAATTGTATTTGTGTTGTGTGTTATTTCTTTCGATGTAATCAGAAAATGAAGTTTAAATGTTGTGTTAGTTTTGTGTTGAAGCACTTTGTTGCTCTTGCACATTGATATGTGAAATGCTTTACTGCACTTGCATGCATAAGTGAGTTTCATGTCCTGTAATGTTTCTCAACATGTGGCTTTTTTTTTTTTTTTTTTTTTAATTCCAGGCAGATTGATATATTTAATCTTTATGACGTTTTGATCAACTTGAAATGGGGGGGAAACTAAAAGCTAATTTGTCATTTAAGCATGTATTTGTGTCTGAAATATATTTGGTGTGGTCTCATTTATAACATTTCAGGATTAGGGTAAGGTTAATCAAAAAAAGGATTAAAGTAATTGTAATAAGATGGAAATACTGAAGGCATATTACTCCAGTGTGTTTTAATATCCTACATTTAAAACTGTGCAATTTATATACTTTTTATTTTTTAAGTTCTCTAACAGTTCCCTCCATCCCTTTACAAATCTCTGTGTTACCCCTTGGGGTAGTTTTATTTTAATTTCAAAATAGATTACATATTGCCTGCAAATGTTGTTGGTTTGTAATTGGTTTTATCAAGAGACACATTGATTCATCAGGAAACAAAATTATTCAGGTTTGATTAAAATAATTAAATATTCTGTATAGTTTTCCTGAGTGTAAGCGTTGCTACAATCGCCATCCTTTGCCTTCAAGTTACCAATAAAAAATTGTTCCATGTACAGAGTTGTTTGTACTTTGTTGTAAATTTCTAATACATGCATAAACTTGACAGAGGTGGAATATTACTTTATCTGTGGCATTTGCACACTTTTTTATTTCTGCATATATATGACCATAACATGCAGTGCAGTGTCATGAGGTGCCTTTAAGAAGAAAAGGAGTGCTCTTTTAAATACAGCTATGCAAACTTTATAATTCTGGAATATGTCTTTGGTAGGATTTTGTTAATCTTTTAATCCAATTCAAATGTATTGCACATAACAGAGTAAAAAATAAAGAGATGAGAGGTGTAGCTCAGCTCACATTCATGAAAAGCTAATTATGTCAGTGATTGAGTAATGACAACCCAATTTATTTATGCAGTTCCTTGGGGCCAAGTGTGGAAGACTGGTCCAGACTGGAGAAGGAAGATGGTTCTAAAGTTCCAGTGGTCTGGAGAGTCACTGTGTTGGAGAAGGTCCTGTCTTCGCTTTGTTCCCATCATAGACTGCTACTCTATCACATTTTAAAGGACATGCAGGAAGATTACAACATCTCTGTAACACTGCGGGATGCTCACAGAAGACAGTTTAAGGCTGGATCTCTCTGTTGCCATGCTGATAAAAAATCACTTAATGAGGCCCCAATACTTTCATTAAGTGACTGCTCAGTAACTGCTGGCATTTGTTGCAGAACAGCTTGTAGGCTTCCAACATGTGCATTTTCTCCTCTATGCGTCTGTCTGAGGAACATTCATGGCAATTCCTGCCAAAATACATCTATGGCATGTGATGGCCACGATGTCTGTTCTAACCCCACTGTTTGTTGTACTCACTCAAAACTACCTTCATGCCAACTTCAGCACAATGGTGATCATACCTACATTTCTCATGTAAGAGGAAGTCGAATCACCCATCAGGGTGATTGCAACTCTCACAATAGATGTAAAGGAAGCCGTAGCCCCTCCCCACCACCACTATCACCAAAGCCAGTGGACCTGGACTGTAAAATAGCTGTCAAGTCCAGTATCTTACAAATTCAGGACTGCAAGTCATTAAACATGGCACCTCCTTCTCTCCTACCTCACAGAACCGAGGATGAAGATACAGCTTTGTACTCAAACACTCCTCTTCGTGTGGGATGTCCTGATGAATGTTGTGAAAAGGTTGTACTGTTGCATACACAAGCAGAGAAGGAGAATGACAACCAGTGTGGGGCTTTTATAGGAGATCTAATGGAAAGAGTCACTGAAAAGCTCAGAAGTATCCAACCTTCAGAGAAGGAACACAATCTTCTCACCCATGCCAGTCAAATCTCCAAGACAGACGACACCCATTTGACAGAGATTATAACAACTGTGCTACACAACAGTAGTGACAAAGATTACAACCTTAATGAGCTTTTACAACAGCATGTAGCCACCGAACAGCGATCCCCTCAGACACGGTCCCGTAAGAGACTGGAAACGTTAGTTGCCATGAGCAAGTCTCCTGATCTTCCATCATCAAGAAGACAAAGCTTACAAATCAAGAGAGATCTGGCCAGACTTAGTCCATCATATTTTAAGAGAAATATAGGGTTTGAGAGAGAGAGGTCCTTAAAAACTGTTGAACAATCTGATTATAGAAAGTTGGATATAATACCCAGGACAGTGGACTCAAAGCGTGTAAAAGATACCTTAGAAAATTCAACCACACATACACAAACTAAGGAGACACCGAATAAACAAAAGAGCCAAGAAACTCAACCCCAACATGTATGTCTTGAAGAACCACTGCCTCTTGATGAAAGGGCACAATTGCAAACAACTGATAGTGACCGGAAGGTAAAAGCAAAAACTCATAAAGAGAAAAATCTGACTGTTCAAGTTGGAAGAGCCAGACGAAATATTGTACCTCCTCAGCGTTTCTCTTCCTATGTTACTGAGCCACGGAAAATGTATTTTGCAGCCTGTTTTTCAGAAAGTATATTCACCAAGCATTCCCCTAAGGACAGTACCTCAACAACACTTGGCTCTACAGAAGAAATTGCCTGGCCAAGTGATATACGTGACAAACAGCCTTTTCAAAATGAGGATAAACAAGATGACCGTGATGTGCCACAGAACATAACTTCATCAAAAGATGAGATCTCATCCAAAGAAGAGCCACCGTGTGAGCACAAGGATAATGGAAGGAATCCTGATAAAGAGAGTGCAAGAAAAAGGAAACCATGCCAGAATTCTACTTCACCATCAAAAAGATCCAAACGCCATAAGACCAACAGTCTAAACACTGACGCACACAGTCCTACTGAAACGATGTCTAACTTTATTACCACTGAGAGTGGACAAGAAGCTAAAGCAAGCTTGTCTGGACTGAAATATGATAGTCCAATAAAGCTCATGTTTGTTTCCACTGTGACAGGTGAAGATGGTGTAAAATATACTCTCAAAGCAGCTGCCTCAGGCTCAAATTCCCATGGAGAGATGTTTGATCCATGTGTGGAATCCTCATGGGCAGGTAGTGCCATCGATGAACATTTCCAGGATTCAGTCCTTGAATCAGCTCCAGGGAGAACTGTTGAACATGGTGGAAACAAGTGCACTTCACCAAAAGTGGTTTCACTTGATGCAGTATTGCCCAGTAGTTCAAACAATGAAGATGAAATCCAAGAAACACTACCAATTGTACTTCAAACATCTCCTGTAAAAAGGCGTCCTGGGCGCCCCAAAAAAATAGGACCACATATTGTGAAGTCTGTGAAACGTCCCATTGGCAGACCTCCAAAACCCAAAACAACAAACTCGAGTTCTTCAACTGGTAGAACCGGTTCCAGTGCAGTAAATCATAGGACAACAGAAATGTCTTGTAAGGATGATGGAAACAAAAATCTAAAAATCACCATAGTGTATGGAAGATCAAGAAGGGCAAAAAGAGTAGTTTCTGAAGATCTGAGTAATATCCCAGAACAGCAACATGTTTTTGAACTATTAAATGGTGGCACGAACAGTGAAACATGTTCTGGAAAGACTAGTAGTAATGATCAAATGACCAAGGAACTGCTTAAAGATCACCATTTTGTTATCCCTATTGAAGACAGGAAATGTGTCTCTTCGAGCAGCAACATCAAATGTCAAAGACCGAGTGACACAGCAGTGTCAAGAAAACCAGGAAGACCTCCCAAAGTCAAAATTTCTGGGATCTCTGTCACTGTCACCACAGGGTCACCAAGGCAAAGAAAGATACATATAAAAAGGGACACAAAAGATTCACATCTGCTCAGAAAGACTCTTCTCGTTGAAATTCAACCTTCCAAAGAGCAGAAGACAATCTGCATTCCTACTGACATTCACAAGGATATAGTGGATGCACCAAAAGAACATAGTCAGAATACCAGAGGGCAGCTCATACCAGTGAGGCATTCTGTTAGAGAACGGAAACCCTCCATTCATTTGCTCCACTCTGTCGCTACTGCCAGATCCTGCGCATTGGTTCGCAGGTCAAGAAAACTACTGCTGAATAAGGTTAGCTGTGAGTCCAGCCAGAATAAAAAGAACAGACAAGAGCAAAAAGAGCTCTCAAGAAATGCACTTTCCATGAAGACCAAGAATGTCAGTTGCATACAAGACATTGCTCGTTTTTCTACCATTTCGATGGACTCAATTTTTTCATCAAATGAGGGCTTCAGGTGGTGGCCCACCTCGGCATCACCTGAAACTTTAAATGAAGAGTTAGCTAGGAGGATCAGGCTAATGTCCAACACTTGGGTATCAGATGTCCTTGAGGGTAACAAGTCAGGAGAGATTAAATCAGATCTTAAACCAAAAACTTGTGAGAAGCTCAGAGGTTCTGCTAAAAAGTCTGCTTCTGCCATCAAAATGCTTTTTGAGAAAAACTATAATATGGAGAAGCTCTGTACATGGTTTATGCAGTCCACAGAAACTCAGTCCCTTGCTATTGTAAAGAAGGCCACTGCAAGAAATCCCAAGGATGTCTTTCACTACAACCTCAGCAGACCTAATTGCAAAGGCAATGTTTGCCCAAGTCCACAAGCAGAGAGACTCAGGAAACATGTCAAAAAATTTGCTAAAGTTGTCCCAAAGAGTCCGTCAATGCACAAACAAGCACAAGAAATGCTGTCCAAGTCAACAAGGTCACACGCCAAGAGAAAGCTTTTTAATACATCATTTAAACAGAGGCATGACGTTAGGCAGCGAACGTCTTGGTCTAGAAGCACATGGATTGTCTATAGAACAGCTCTGCTTAGAGCGAGGCTAAAGTTTAAAACCAGGCCTAGGATAACATTAGGAGGTGATATGGCACACAAAGTGTTTCATGGCCAGATGAGGACAAGGACTCCAGGTGATGAGACTCTAGAATTATGGAAAGAAATGCATAACTTGGTAGGTAAGACATCCAGACCAGTCACGAAAGTTCAAAATGCATTAAACCTTCTAGTCAAAACTCCTCAGAAAATGATTGGGATTGCCAATATTTCAAAGCAGAACAGAATCAGCTCCAAAGCTTGGAGTCCAGAGTCCCTAAAGGAATGCAGGGTGTTTCTGAAAAAGATCAACTCCCCAAACACAAAGTCAGCGACAGAGGAATGTAACATTTGCACAGTAAAGCTCTATGATGTCTCAGATCAAGAGGAGAATGAGGATGTTTTGATGGGAGGGACACCTCCCAGTAGAGTTAACTTTCCAATACAGCTGCACTCATCCCCAAAAAGCCAGAGCAAGGGAGGAAGAAAAAGAGGCAAACGGAAAAGTTGGAGCACAAGTCCATCTCCCCCAACAAAAATGCTCAGACAATCAAGGAGCAGCAGGGGTGTTCTAGGAGCAAGATGGTGTGACTTTGTGCTCGGTAAGTCATCTTTTAACATTATTTCATTATCCCTGAAACATAGTCTATAGCCCTATTCGGACAGGACTAGTTTTCTAAACTACGTTTGAGTTTCGATTCTTATCACCTGACGTCTGAGAATTTTCATGTACCAATTCGGACGGGACTAACATCTCCGTGTCTATTACAGAGGTGGGAGGGGCTGTTTTGTACATCTGGGCTCTGTATGCGTGCATTGCATATAGTCATTCGGATTGATTACCATTAGTAGCCTATAATCAGTTTTACTACAAATACCATGGTGAAGCTATATGGCTAGTATAGCAAAACTTTAGTGGTTACTTTAGTTATTTATTTGTAGTAAACCTTTATGTAATTTTCATAAAGGTTGGCCTACATATTTAATTAAAACATTATGTAATTGAGTGCAGAAATGAACTGAGTAATTTTACCTGATGCTGATATTACAATAGCCTGTCTTAACATTTTACGTGATCTGGCTCTTAATTTTATTATTGTTTTTTTTGCAAATATATCAAACGTGTGTGCGGTAAGAGCTACTACGGTAATTCATGTTGGCCAAAACACACAAGGAAATGCGTTGTGAAAAAAAATATCACCAGAAATCACAGACATTTGCATTCGGACGGGATTAGTTTTCTCAGAGGATCACTGAGTTTGCTGAAAAACAGTAGGTAATTTGCTCTGGAATTATTACAGAGGTTGTGTGAGAAAAACACAGACTTGGCAGATTCGGACAGGATTAAAATCAAGCACGTCTGTGAAACAGAAATTTCTCTAACGATCCCCTGTAAAACTAGTCCCGTCCGAATAGGGCTATATGCAAGTACACAAGTGCAAATTCATTCTAGCTACAAAAGCTCTGTTTTGAGCATCATAGTGTTAGATCATGCCTCCGTGCCAGAAATATCTGATCTAGCACCGGACACCAGATCCTGTCAGAAAATGTTTTGTACTAGAACAACTAGTCACCAAAATTGTCTAATACCCAAAATCTGTAAACGAGTCCTGTCTGGTACTATCAGCCACGAAGTTGACTGAGTAAAGCCAGAGAAGATCAGAAGCAGGAGATGAAGTGATTATGATAAAAAAAAAAGGACCAGAGTTTATTGAATAGTCTTAGTTGTGTATGTTTCTATGCTCATACTTTGTCTGAAAAACACAAATCCAACAAGTGTTATTACACCACAAGCAATAGCAATGGAAAATTACGGCTTCACGACATCGTCTCGTGACATTAAAAACCATGGAGACATTCTCTTATCTCGTACACGAGGACAAATATCCCATTAAACCGCACAATCATAAGACTGAACAACGATGGAAAAATTACATAAAAATAATAATTTATATGACTAATCAAGGAAATGAGTATATAAATGGTTACAATTATTATTCAATGGTTATAAATGATTAACAATAATTATATTATTGTTAAACACAAATGTATTGATCTCTTGATGCTCATTTGTGGATCCTTAGATCCTTTGATGGCAGAGCAAGGTTTTTTTCTAAGTTATACTTAACTGAATAGCAACCCGTCCAGTTTAACATCAAGATATATTTGAATGTAACTCACTCTGACAGTAGTACTGAGGTTTGTTCCTGCCAGACCAGTACAACAGCCCATGTCAAGTAAGTTCAAACTGACCTTTGTGTTGACCAAGCACTCCTGTCTGCATACTGTATGCAACATAAAATATGTTTCTGGCTTCTGTAAAGAATGTTTTATTTGATATTAGATTGAACAGTTAGATTTGTCTTGCCTTTGCAGTGTTTACTTTGTATTGATTCTGGTAGCATGGTACCAGAATGGTCTGCTTTTAAAAGTATACTTGTTTTTTAATCCGATACGTGTTTAAAAACAGCACATTCTGTATATACACACTATCGTTCTTTGAGAACTCAAATCTAAATGTCTTCAATTTGTGCTTTTCAGGGTCATTGAAATAACTTGGGACCAGTTTTTGGGCAAGACATTTTCTTGAACTATCGTAAGGTGCCTTTCAACAGTGGTCTGGCTGAGTATCACAAGCATTATGACACGCAACCTCTGCAAGCGTCATGTAGCAAAAAAACAAACAACTTTAAGACACTTGTTGCACTATTTAAACTTATTTTGTGTTTCTAAAATGTTTTATGTACCTTTTAAAATCTACTTTGAATTTTATTTTTGATGCAGACCATGAGAAGATCCAGTTACATGAAGGAGAATCAAAGGTTACAAGAGCATTACTTTGTTTGGTTTGCCCAAATCTCATGGCAGAGTTTAACATTAAGGCAAACTTTTATATAATTGTGGAGAAGACGTTTTTTTTTCTTTTTACACTTTATAATCTTGTGTTGTAAGAGCTCTTTAAATGGGATTTTTGTGAATATTTCAGTTTTTAAACATTGCTTCTCTTTTTAAGTTGGGAATATATTTAAGTCTTCTCTTATGTGCTGTTAATGTGTCAGACAAAAACTGCCCACTTAAGTACTCTCAATGCATTCTGGAATTTGAAAATGATGGTAGTGTCATCTCCTTTTGGGTCTCGGTTTATCTTTTCTTATCCTGTATTTATGGAAACCTCCTGTGAATTTAGATTCTGCCAAGTTGTGTAAAATCATTTAAGCATTAATTTACATCCAGGTTCATGTTCTCGTTGCACTACCAAACCCAAACTGCTACCTTTTCCGTTTTATTCCTGACTAAAACCATTGTTATAATGTGGTGTTTTTGGTGCAATGTTTTGCTCTCAGACAAATGTAAGATTCTATTTTCCTTTAAATTAAAAGCTTTTAAGATGATCCAGAGGCAAATGTTCCACATATTGTTTCTTAAGTACAGAAAGTTGTGCAAATCTTAATTTGTGATCTATTGCAGTATGTGACACCTACCTCTACTGAAATCTACTGGCAAGGCATGGTAGATTGATCTAAACTGATAAACCCTTTGTTGTAACCATGTCATTCATTTAGACCTCTACCAGGAACATTGTGTAACTGGTTATACAGCCTGTATGTTTAGTTATTTATTTAAATACTGTGTTGTTAGCTCTAGTTTCCATCTGCCGTTACCAGTCTGTGGCCCTGCCCCGAGTATGTAGAAGGTTAAAATTGCCCTATTGTGGCGTTGATGTCCGCTTAGTTCATTTATGTTCCCTGTAACAAGACTGGCTTGCATCAGTGCAATACAAGTTCAGTCAGTGCTACACTGAGTCCACCTTAGATGTATAAAACTGGTTTGTTACCTAGTTTATTCTATTAGATTTAAACCATTGTCTGGATGCTTGTCAGCTAGAGGCGTTTGTTCTGAAACAGCTGAAATTATTTACATCATATACATACTCGGTGCCAACATAGAGGTTTCCATCAACTGCTTTAGGGCCTCAATAACCATTCAACCTGCTGGAGTAATCCAAAAACTGTGGCAAATGTATGACAAATGGTGCATTATATCTTTATACCTATGCTAACCATATGCTGGAGTTGAGAATTGTCAGAAGGCCTACTGTATACCATCTTATGTTCAGAGTTGCCATTTTGAAATTTTGGCCACTGTAAACTTGTTACCTGGTGCTATATGTTGTACATAAACATGCAAATTATGTACACACATTGTATTTTCTGTTTTTATACTTGCCTTCAAAGTCGTCCTCTCAATCGTTAGAACAATAAAAGCTCTTGCAAGCAGATTGAGTAGTTGTGTTACAGGTTTATTTAGACTAAAAAAAAATGCATACAAATGAAAGCGTTTCGTTACTTTAAAATATTATCCATTATTAACATACACCAACTGTTTATAGTAGGATCAGTTTCCTTAAAATAGAAAATGATAAAAATGGAATAGTTTGGCTCACTAGCTCCTAGACTTCTTTTACAACAGCCTTGAACAAGTAAATTAATGTCAACTTGACTCCTACCCAAAGATAACCTCTTGAGAAGTGACATTCATTTTGACAATCAAGACTTTAATCCAGGTCGATACCATAGATAGACTAACAGTTACATTAGTCTCTTTGTATTAAAATTTAGCAGTATATAATTCCTCAGGTAAATCTAAAGAAACTGTAGGATGTAATGGGGCAAAGTGGACCTTCTTAAGTAATCCACTCTTATGAACTATTGGCCTCCTGGTTCATAAGGGCAGTCAGGTCCTGCTTTGTTTTATCCAAAGCAGCAATCTTGGCACGGCGACTTGGTCGCACTGATGGAGGTGCTTCAGGAACATTCTCTTCATCACTATAGAAAGATTAGATGGAACACAAAACGTAAGCAACCTACTAAATACATTTTATTTTAAAGAAGTTAATAAAACCATTAGTTAAAATGCAGAATAGACCAACTTTTCATCAGAGGACAACTCTGCTTTATTGGCTTTCTTCCCATTCTTTGCAGTGGAAGCTTTTTTCTGGCCTGAAACACAGCAGAGTGAAAGTTAATACAACAATCACATAGGAGAAAGATTCATTTGTTGCATTTTACCAAATTAAATATAACTCCACCTCTTTTTGCACGTTTAGGTTTGAGCTCCTCTTTGTTCACCTCTGCAAGGATGTACAGAGTTTTGTTAATGTAACATACATTGAATACTACACGTATAAGAAAACCACTTCCATTTTTATACTGAACCTGAGAGAGAATCAACCATCAGTGTCAGAGACTTAGGCCCAGTTTCACAGACGGGGCTTAGACTAAACCAGGATTAGGCCATGGTTCAATTAGGACATTAAAGTCATTTTTATTAACATGCCTTAGAAAAAACATAACTGGTGTGCATCTTGAGACAAAACAATGGCAGTGATGCATTTTAAGATCAGTCAGTGCACATTTCTTTCAGTTGAAACAGCTCAGATTTACACTTTAGTCTGGGACTAGGCTTAAGCCTGGTCTGTGAAACTGGGGGTAAGTGTATTAATGTCCAGAATTTGCCCCGGGAATGGATTTTAAAGGGTGTGTTTCTACCTTTATAAGGTTTTTTTTCCTAACTATATAAATACACACAGTGCATTGCTTACTTGCATCAAATACTTTAATTCAATCAATTGAGGAGAATGAATTTTATAAATGTTATAACTTACACAATAACAAAAAAATATATAAAAAAATTAAAACAAAAATGAAAAACAATCTGCACAATTATACCCCCTCTCTTTCAAACTACTTCATAGTAGCTCCACCAGCACTCGCCTCTGAGACAGTGAGTTCACATACTAAACTATATAGGTCTAAAAACACCTGTTAAATGGACAAAGATTGGTAAAATGTGTTAGCTAGTACCTCCAGTGTTGTCATCCAAGGTAAGCAAAGTTGTGTCCTGATTACTGGCTGATTTGGAACAGCGATCTCCATTTAACTGGTTACAAAGCTTCTCAATAACCCTTGTACAGAACTTATCTTTTACTTCCTGTAACCCACACACACACCAGAAACAATTACTTATAATTGCTTACCTTAATGCCAATCTAATCTGACAGAATATTTAATTAATTTCACATCAATGTGCATTAATCTGTAGAAAGCAGCATTGGATAAAAGCAGCAATTTATAACTTCACAAAAGAGACATAACTATGGAAGTACCTGTAAAATATCTTTTAACAGGAGTTGCAATTCACTGTTAGCAGGTCCAGATTCAGTGTTAATCTCCAGCCAGCTGAGAGTTTTACAGTACAGACGCACCTCAGGAGCAGAAACGTCCCTCAAGATTTCATTACAAATACGCACTGCCATAGAGTCATGCACAGACACAGCCTGCAAAAAAAAGGTTTGATCATTTACATAATACCAACAGATTAAAGTGCTTTGAACATAACCCATTACTGTTATTTTGTAAGCGTGCATGTATAGTATATTCAAGTGTACCTGTATGGCAGCAGGTTGCACAAGAGTGCTGGGTCGTGTTAGTTCAACAAACAGTTCAGCCACGTTGGATGTGTCTACCTCAGACAATGGAGATGTCACAGGAGCATTGAACAGAGTTCTCATGGTTGGTAGAAAACTCTCCTCCACACACTCTTGATTTGTTCTAGTGTACAACAATTACAGCAACAACTATAAATACATGTCTGTGCTGTTACAATAATGGTAAAGGCAGCATGAACGTGCAACAGCCATTACATTAAAGGATTAGCTCACCCAAAAATTAAAATGGTCACATTTTTTAATGCATGTGTTGATCAATGTACAAACGTGAAAAGCCTAAATTAAACATGTAAAGTGGTTTCTTTAGAAGACTTGAATTAAACTATATGGAGTTTAATTCAAACGCTGTTCATATGTATTATTTTAATGATCTCTATATGACCTTATGAAGAAGCAAGTGTTGGTGGAATGGACTTTCAATGGAGAGACAAACCTCTGAAACGAGGGTGAGTAATTCACAATTTTCATTTTTGGCCGAACTTTCCCTTTAATTACACTAAATATTTAGGTTTAAGGATGGGAGAATCTCCCCGCAAGCATACCTGCTGGCCCGGGCATACAGCTGTAAGAATACCCCCAGGCAATGGCGTAGTCTTTGGTCATCCTCTGTTACAGGATTGTACCACAGCAGAACCAGACGGGACAGCAACTTTGGACTTAAAATTCTCCCACAGTACATCAATTTGGCCAGACCCTCTGCTGTCTCTGTGCGGAGCTCACAGATCTGAAATAATGACATTTTATTTGGTACAGCATTTGCAGTACATTTAGCACCATTTAGGCACATTGTCAAAATGACTGCCAATCAGCTTTAGCAAGTTGCCAGCTTAAGGAGTTGGCAGAAAAACTATGCATTGATGTGAACAAAGCTGTAACAATTGTCCAGCATAAGAGTTTTTTAAACAGCAAAATTGACGGTTCTTGATTTTTGTTTAATGGAATACTGCAACGACATCTCTTCCCTGATGAAGCGTACATTAGCGCGAGGGCTGGGCAGTAAAGTTTTCCAATAGACCAATTTCAGTTTCAGTGGGCGAAGCCTATCTGGTGGCAGAAAATGACAGTTTTAAAGTAGCAGTCTATGGAAGCCATGGAATAAAAGAATAAAAAAAGTAAAAAAATAAATAAAAAAGTAATTGTGTTTATAAAATTCTGACTCTCACAATTCAGAGATTACAGCTCACAATTCTAATTTCTCTTTTCCCCTTGGCTCAGAATCATGTGTTTATATCCCACACTTCTGGCTTTTACTCAGAACTGACAAACTCACAATTGAGTTAAAGCGATTTATAAAGTCCAAACTAGGAGATGCAAACTTGCATTTGCGAGAAAAGAAAAGAAAAAGGTCAGAATTGTGAGATGACATAGGTAAATGTTATAGATTTAAAATAGTATTTATATTAGGGCTGGGCGATAATTCGATAACGATAAGTACCGCGATATAATTTTTCCTCGATAAAACGATATGAAGAGGTCGATAAATGTTCGATATAATGTTTATGCGCCAAAAGCGGAACGAAACATGAAACACGAACGACTCATTTGAATCGTGCCACACGGACCGTTTATCTGCTCGGATCAAAGTCAAACTGCCGCGCGGCGCGAGCTCACTAGAGCAGATGCGTTTACTCGCGGATGAGACGGTCACGCGAGCAGTAAACAGCGCTGTGAGATCGAAGCGATTGCATTCAGCGATGAACACAAATTACTCTCTGATTTAAACTAGTTTAGAGCCAAACAGGAGAAACACTGTGTGCAACAAGACAGTCAGAAGGCTTTCAAGTCTACACATCGCCGCCATTTACCATGGATTTACTGTAGTAACACTCACTGCACCATGGTATTGTGGCAGAAATGTGGAATATCCACATTGAATTTTATTACAGGAGTAATGGTGTAAAATTATAGTATGTATTTGTGATTAAGCTATAGCATGTGTGCATTATACTGAATGTTTTTAGACTACTGTTTTTCATACAGGCTACCTAAAAACCACAGTTATATATATATTTTTTACCATGGTTATATGTGTGGTTTTAACTGTGTTTATCATGATTTAAATGTATGCTACTATGGGAGACCAATGCTTAATAAAAAAATAAAAAACTTGGTCAGAATAAATTTAACCATATAAAACTGAGGTTGCTACAATTTGTACAGATGTTACTGATTTTGATAATGAACAAAAATTTACCTCTGCATCCTAATTCAAGCTACTATCAAATGTGAATTTCTAAGAGACAAAAAAGTGATTATTATTATTATTAATATTATCAGGCAAACCAAACCGGTTTCTTGATTTGAAACAATATCAATCATTAGAACATGCAGCACCTAAGAAATACATTTTTCTAGTTAGATATTTATTTTGTTAAGGAAAATTAATGGTCTGGTTTCTACAACTTTCACTTTGGAGCAAAATTCTGGCTTTAAACTTCAAAGAAATAAAGATTTGACATTTATCGTGATAATTATCGATATCGACTGATATGAAAAAAATCATCATGATAATTTTTTTGGCCATATCGCCCAGCCCTAATTTATATAGTATGATGTTTCTGCAGGGCTAATAAATATGTCCCTTATGAACTGCATATGTGAATATTAGACCCATTGTTTAAATCAAATTTATGCTAGGGAAATCACAGCAGGTTCCATCCATAGTTTGTCCATTTAAACATCTGTGTTTAGCTTCAAATGGTATCTTTGACAACAGTATTCTATAAAAATGATTTGCATTTCAATTCTGACATCCAAAACAATAAATTTTTTCTCTTATTCCATGGATTTGAACCGTTTCCCTCCACTTGTTACTAGTGTTTTTCTGTCACTACAATGCGTGTGCAGATGCAACTGTGACTTCTACTCCAAATTGGTCTATAGCCACACAAGTTTCAATTCTTCTATCAGAGCAATTAGCAAACAACTGTCCAATCAACTGGACAAAAATCAAGTCCCCATCTATATTTTGTTTCTCATTCAAGAAACTGTTTAACAAAACTGTCACTTGCTGTTTCAGCTGATTTGGCAGGAAATATCAGGTTAACTAGTGATAGCGACGTTCCAATATATCATAACCAATAACAATATGGATAGGCAGTACCTCACTATCAAGAAACTCTGAGAGCATCTTCAGAATGCTCTGGACGGTACTCTCCTCCTCAGTTTGTTGTTCAGGCTGTCCATTACTGTTGTCTGGTGAGTCAGGTGCTTGTGAGATAGGAGCAGACTTGTCTTGCAAGATGTTGAGGCCATTGAGCAGGAGCTGGTCAACGAGAGCTCGGAGCGCGCTGATCCTGATTTTAGGCTCATCTAGTTGTGTTATCTAAACAAAAATAAATTAGCTCTAAGCCACTAGGACAAAGTGAATTCACTCATCTTTACAACAAGTGTGTTACAAATACCTGCAAGAGCAGCACAAGGTGTGTGTTGGCAAGGTCTTTACTGTGGAGAGCAGCCGTTCCCAAACAGATGACAGCCATGTTGCGCACAGCAGGGTTAGGGTTGGACACACTTGGCAGTATCTACAGTAGAATTGAGAGATCACTTTGAAGTTACATTACCAGAAATGCAGCCCTAATTAAGTATTGCACTGATTTTGAGATGAGAGTTCAGTAACCAAAGTGGCTGATAAAAGTGCTATGCAGACAAAGGTTTGTCCTATACCACAGAATAGCAGGAAATTGCTACTGATGTGAGTGCTTTTATGAGTATTGTACCAGTGACTCTATCAGAGCGTTCATGGTAGGGCAGATTCCTCTCTTGATGTTCATTTGTTTGAACAACTCGGCACACATTGTCAGACATTTCAACAAGGTCTCTGGATCACTCTGGGGAAAATACACACATGACATAAGATTACATTAAGCACTTAATGTCTGTAAAAGTGTGTACATATTGATAGCAAGGCAGTGTCAACTATTCAGAAATGTTCACCTATTACTTGAAGCCAAGACTCAGGCCATTTTACACTCCATCTTGTAATAGATTCATTTACAACACTGAGCAAGCAATGTTGACTACTAGCTATCAATCAATTCATGATCATATGATACAAGTTTAACAGTGAACAAATTTGATTCAGCACCCCATCCACAAAAACACACACAAAATTCATTTGAAATTAAACAAATAAGCTAATTACTAATTTCCAACATAAAGTAGGTAGAGTAGGTAAAAGTAGGTCAAATGTGTTCATGGTTTTTTTTAAAAGAAGTCTCATACTCACCACTAAGACTGCATTTATTGGATCAAAAATACAGATAAAACAGTAATACAGTGAAATACTGTTACCATTCGAAATAACATTTCTATTTTCATAGAATTTTAATGTGGAATTTATTTTTTGTGATGGCAAAGCTGAATTTTCAGCAGCCATTACTCCAGTTTTCAATGTCACATAATCCTTCAGAAATAATTCTAATATACTGATTTGTTGTTCAAATAACATTTCTTATTAAATCACAGTTAAAAACTATGCATACGAGTATGGGTGTTTGTATTTAAATGATTTGTACCTTCTCCACACGCTGCTCCTTGATATTGTCAGCAGGCTGTGAATCTTCCAGGGCGAGCTGGTTCTTGAGCTCCTCAAGCTGAGAGATGGAGTCTTTCAGCTCAGCTGCGCGACTGAAGTCCTGACAGCTGATGCATTCTTCTAGAGTCTGCTTCGCCTCCATTATCTGCACTCGCACCTCTGCCAGCTTTAGAAAAATATTTTAATATTTTATTGAGGCCAATCTAATGCAAGTTGTTGATGTCACTAAGCACCAGTGGTGTATGAAGTGTCACTCACTCTGACTTGTTTTTTGCGTTTCTCATTCTCATCCACAGGTTCAGACATGGGCAAAATGGGCTCTCTCACATCAGAGATTATTTCAGCAACCTGATTAAAATAGGACCATACACATACAAAAACTGTCAGCAAATTGCTGCAGAGCAACTTTCCTGCATTAATGAGCAGATCTCAAAGGCCACATTTACATAATCAACCAACTACAACTTTTTCAACCATCTACCAGTGATTAATCTTGTTGCGTGCACGAAAAACACTTGAATCAGAATTTTTTTTTTTTAAATCGTTGTTTGAAATTTGATATGAACTGGATCTACATGTAGACCAGTCCTCAAGCCCAGTCCTGGGGAGCCCCTGCTCTGCACATTTTGTATGTCTCTCTTATCGGACACACCCTGTTCAGTTCATAGAGCTCCTCCTGAAAGACCTGATGATCTGAATCAGGGGGCTGTTTCATAAAACAAGTTTACCAAATAAGCCAGGTTTATTTCAGTCAGTCTGACTTATTGTCAATTGATTTGGTTCAAAATAAGTCAGACTAACTGAAATAAGCCTGGCTTATTTGGTAAACTTGTTTTATGAAACAGGCCCCAGGTGTGCTAAAATAAGAGGGGGGAAAAAAAAGAAATACAAACAAAAAAAACATGCAGAGCAGTGGGTCCCCAGGACTTGAGTTGGGAACCACTGATGTAGACACCGCCAAAGAAAAATACATGAATAAACTGATACAATCTCACGTTGATCTTTTAAAAGAGTCTGATTGTCACACGAAGACTGACCATCTGAATTTTCTGTGTGTCGTCTCGCAGAAGTCCAATCAGTTTCTCCACTATTAGACCAATCAGAGAGGTGGGCGTGTTGGGCATCACAAGAATTTCCTGTAGCACTGCTACCATGCGCTTCCTAGAACAGGTCAGGGGACGATTAAAACTTTTAACGTGAAGTAAATCTGCCTTTTAAGAGCGTCTTTGTACCACAGAGACACAAAAAAAACCATACTACACACTCAGGAACTAAAGACACTCATTTTATAAAATACGTTTGATCTGCAATGATTAGTAAGAGACGTGTTGATAACTCAGACCTGCCCCCTTCTTCAGAAGAGTCCAGACACCCGACTAGCATAATCAACTGCTGTCCAACGAACTCTTGGGTCATTGCCATCTCAAGCTGTGTCATATCAGCTTTCTGCTCCTCAGACAGCCGAGTAACGCTCCTTAGATAACTGAAACAAAAATGCTTCCTTATTTAGCTGGGTTTACATTTGCAAATATTTAACGTTAAACTGAACTCAAAAAAAGGAAGAAATTAAATTAGCCCATTTAAAAGGGTTACAAAAAATCTTAAGTGTAGAGTGCAATCACCTGTACAGATACTCAGCAAAGATGGCCGCCTCAGGGAGTAACTGCTCCAGTAATTCCTCACCCTCATTTCCTTTACTCTTGACAAACTCACACAACGCTCTCCAGTACAACACATTTTCACATGTTAGGGAGTCCACAGGAATTAATTTCCTGTACAGAGAGACGTATACATTTAAGCAATAAGACTAATGCTAAAAATTGTCAAAGACATCAGGCAGTGTAGAAACTCAGTGGATAAAAAATTTGCACATTACCTTGTATTATTTACTTCTATTTTTAATTTTGCTTAGGTGAACCAGACTATAGAAATACAAAGACGGTTCACTCCTATAAGTATCATGATCATATAGAAAGGAATGGGAGAAACTGCAACGCGCAATATGGTGAAATAATCCCACCTTCTAAATTAAAGAGCCAATTGCTGATTGGTAAAGTCATTGCATCACTGCAGCGGCCGTTAGAAGCTCTGGTTCCCATAGAAACCTGAAGCTGGACCAGATGCGCATGCATGCATCTTAAGCGCATTATAACTGCGCATTGGCTGATCTAGCCCGAAAAATAAGCTTTTTAAATGCTATTTGAGCATAAGAAACAACATTCATGGGGCAGTTCATTTCAGATTTTGTTGCGGATTTGAAATATGTAATTTAATTGTGAGTTCAGCAAGTAGTTTTTGAGATTTCAGGATTCCACCATTAATTTAGATTGGACTTGGTCTTGTTTGAGCTGCCCGGATGCATTGCAAATATGGCCGCCATGTGAACAGACTTCCTTGAAAAGGACTTTGGGTGAACTAACACTTTTGTAAATATTACTTACTTTTTAAATGAACATAAAAAATAAGAATATATTTTATTATCTCTTAAGAGTTCTCATCTATAGCACTGATACAGATTTTTTTTAATAGCCAGCACTGACTGGAAGGCCCAAGATCTGAAGACTTTTCAAAACAGCAAATATGGGAAAAACTAGCAAAATGTATAATACAATGCTTCTATTGATAGCTGAAAGCAAAGAATGACGAAATAAGCCCCAAAATATTCAAATTTTCATATTGTATTTCCATAAAACTTTTCTCGAATTCCAAATGAATACACAAAAGGCAGGCACTTGTAGATAGTTTGATTTATGCCACAAAGCTGCAGTCACTGAATTATGCTTGTTGCAGTGTTTGGGTTCAAGTAACTGACCTCTCATCCAGCCTGACACCATTCTGCAGGAGTTCATCAGGGCTTGTTGCCATGGAAAAGATGGCATGTAAGGTAGTAACTGCAGTTTCTGCACAGTTCTCCACGTCCAATCTGTGCAGCAACTGCAAAACATCTCCCTTCAGCAACTGAAGCCAAGCAGGTAGCAAATGGGTCTTGACGACCTCCTTCACAGAGTCTGAGGGAAATAGACATGCGTTTTATTGACTTTAACTGTCCTGTCAGCAACATTGCTATTTCTTGGCAAGCACAGAGCAATATAAGATACGCAATTTACAAAACTATATAAGATTAACACAACACAAAACTTCTAAGATGCATTCAGATGATTCTTTCCCAAATATTTCTATTAAACATGTCTTATCTGATACTTTTCTCAGTAAAAGGGATTTGAAATGGAAGACACAATGGTGTGTTTCCCTTGAGTCTTTAATGACCCAGTCATCAGCTTGTAAACAACTTGTTCTTGCATAGACTTTGAGGAACTTCTCGTTATGAGATGCACATGAACTTTAATACAGGTGTACAATTGGATTCTTTGACAGTTTGATCAACAAACACTGTACTTCCTTACCTGCAGAGTCACTGAGCCCTTCATGCAATAGACTGACTCTCTGAGCAATGCTCAGTGCTCGAAGATGCACTTTCTCTGCCAGTACCTGACACACATAAATGAACAAACATGAACACACATTACATTTGAACTTATGGTGTGCACTACCATTAACAAAAGAAACTCATACAGGATTGAACAGCATAAGGGAGAGTAAATGACAGGATTTTAAATTTTGAGGTAAACCATCCCTTTAACTTTAACAGCAGGTTAGTCAGTTTGTTTTTGTTTTTTTGAAAATTTCACCTGATAAGCAAGTTTCCTGACTTTCTCTTTGACGTCCCGTGTACGCTTGTAGATTTTAGGAAGTGTAGAGGCCGAGGGAGCAATGCAAGACAGCACAGCCCGCCGAACCTCAGGGTTTGAGTCATTTTCCAAAAGCAGAACATAAGCTAAAAACACAGAATTAATCACTTTTATCATTTTTACCTTTTAATTTATATTCCTTGAAGATTCATAGATCAATAATGAACATGTTAAGTATGGACTGTAGCTCAATGTCCTTTAGCATGGTTTCAAGTAAGAGCATTCGGAGTACCTTTAATAGTGGGGCAGTCCAAGTTACTGGGGTCCTGGAGTCTGGCCATGGCCAGAGCTGCCTGAATTCTGACATTAGGGTATTTGTCTGCGACTCTGACCAGCATGGCCTCATGGATTCTATCACACAGATTATCATCAACCTGAGCATTCTCACTTAAACTGCCCAGTAACTTATTCACCAGTTGACAAACACGAAACCGCACCGCATGGCTGTTCGCACCATGAGACTGAGGGAGAAAAAAAAAAAAAGATGATAATGATAAGAAATCTTATGTAATCAAGTAGCGCTATGATGAGATATGCTCTTCAGTATGCTTTTTCTTAGGCTAAATGCCTGTGTGTGACACTACCTCTAACAGGAAGTTGAACAGGAAGTTCAAAAACCCGTTCTCGTCTTCCTCCTCCTCCTCCTCCTCCTCCTCCTCTTCAGCATCCTCATTAACAGGAGTTTCGAAACTAGCAGCAAACTTTGTGGCAAAATCAATGACATTCTCCACTGCTGGGTCCCGGGTGTAAATGATCATGGCATACTTCAGGCAGCGGATGAACTCCTCATGGAATTCGGTCTTATCGTCTAACTACACCCAGAACAGAATTAAAATAGCTGTAATCTATAATAGATGTATTAGATCTATTTTAATATCTAAAATAGATGTAATACATTGACATTTTTCAATGTATTAGACAGCAACGTTTGGAAAAAAAGCCTATACACTTACAGTAAAAATGTATATTGTGAAACATTACAATTTAAAATGTTTTTCTTTTTTTTTTTTGTGTTATTTATTCTTGTTATAGCAAAGCTGAATTTTCATCAGCCATTCATATTTTCTGGCATGCAATGCTCAAAGGGGTTATGGTGGAAGATTTCTTTTTATAAATGACAAATGAATTTATAAATAAAAACGGTTGTGCTGCTTTCTTTTACTTCATGAATGTGTAATATTTGGTTTCTTAAATTATGAGTTAATTAAAGAGTTTGGAAAATGAGGCATACATAGCCTATTATTCTTGTGATTATACTTGTTAACTTTAATATTAATCAGATAAATTTATTAATCAGAAATCTTTTTTAGTACTTAAAAGAATTACAAAATTATATAGATGGTATTATAGGGAGCACAAACAAAACTTAAAATTGTGCTTTATTGCATATCAGAAATTAATCTAATTTGGTGCTAAAAAAAAACTCTGCTTATTATTATTATCAATGTTGAAAAAAGTTGTTTGTGGAAACTGATACATTCTTTCAGTATTCTTACATTGACAGAAAAAGAAAAAAAACTACGTTTAATTTGACATTTTTGTAAAAATGTAATGTATCTTTCTTGAATATATAAGTATTAAAAAAAACCTGACTCAAATTTTGAATGGTAGTGTATCATTATGTGCAAGTCTTCCGTACCTTATTATATCTGTTCTTCAAACTGGCAACAAGTTTGGCCTTGTTATTATGAGCTTTCTGTGCTCGCCGGAAAGCCTCTTCAATCTCCAGATCACTGTCTCCAGACATGTTGATGTTACTAAAACACAAATACAAATAGCATGCCAGCCTACTGGTGTGAATGAGTGATATTGGTTGTGTTTACCAAACCAAAACACCCAATAATTTCAGACAGATAACTGTTACCCCAATGGAACACGTATAAGAAGAACACCTGCTTGAACATGTATTTTGTTTTTAGTTGTTTTAGCGTTAGCTGTTAATAACACATTTCACAGGTTAAAGTTAATTAGTCACAGCAGACGCCAAATAGAGTTAACTCACGACAGAATCATTAGTGTTACCTGAGCTTTCCTCGTCCCATCGGACACTTTTAATGATCTAAATAAAGAGTTATTCATTAAATGACCTAGCATATACGACACAACACGATGTTATCCCAAACTAATAAAAACAAATAAAAGAAATGCACTGGCAAAAATCGCAGCTTGTTTGTGCGAAAGGAGCGATTCGATCAACTGTTAGCCCCGACAGTTAGCATCAACACAATAACATGACGGACTAACTCTTAATTATCATTTAAACAAAGTTTTCAAACCATTCGTCCTTGTTAGTGACTGTGTGAAATACTTAATTTAAACTTAGTTTAGAACCAAGACGTTTTGTGAAATAGATTTTAATCTGCGTCGTACCTGGAACAAATCGCTTTTGAACCTCCTATGTTGAATAACGGCGAAAGCGCCACTTTTCAAAATGTCCTCTCGCGAGAGTAACCTAGACCCGCCTCCTTCCGCCACTAGCTGTCAATCATAGCCAGCTGTAGCCAATGAATAGAAACGCGTGGTTGCCTCCTTGAATTTGCCAAATACGTGGGTTATCCTCCAGGGGGCGTACAGAGGCTTAGTAAGAGCAGCGTTCAAATCTGTTTAAAAGCTCTCGTTTCAAATCTCAGGACGTGGTTTTGTCTCACTGGAGGTCTTTGTGCACTAATTAATATATGTTTAATTTTATTAATTAGTTTATTGGAGCCTGGCAAAGAAATGTCTTTACAATGATTAAATAAAGTGGACTTATCCTGTAATTACAAACACCTGAGAAAGAATAGAATAAATCAATGTTTATTTATTTTATTTATTATTTTTTTTTTTTTACTGACAGGCAATCCTAAGAAGGTAGATCAGATTTTAGGTTGCTCAACTCATTTGAAGGCAGCAAAGCACATTTCTGATCATATCATAACTCCTGTAGAATGACGCAAGTAAGCATGCATATTGACAGTATATCATAGCCCTATATGCATTTTCTGATTACCATTATGTACATTACTATGCATATAACTTGGTTATAACGAAATACGGTTCAGACGTGTAAATGAGGATTTTACCTTTCACGTGTATTTGAAATAGCTTACGCAAGTAATTTTCTACCTTTAAAATTTGCCTGGCCCACTTACGTCCTCTACTGTTCTGGGATAAAGAAAATCCATTTATTTTATTTTTGTTCATAACAAAAACGATTAAAATCTTATACACTCAAAGTTAATGACCGTGGTTTCAGAAAGAATTGCGCGAGCGTATGTTTGTTGTGCTCTTGGGCGTGTTGGCGTTCATGGGAGGGGCCATGTTCACACTGCAGTGTGACCCGTGACTCGTAATGTAAGACTGTAGTCACGCCCCGGGTGAGAGACAGGTGTCCGGGCTGGGGGCACATGCCGTCAGTGAGTCGTGTCCCGAGGGGCGGCGGAGCGCCGATGGCATTATCTTGTGCGCTGTGCGCTCACCGGAGGCAGCTTCACGGCGGAGCGGGAGTGTGTTCGCCGGTCGCTGCAGCATGCACAATGCTTTCGGCTGTCGTAAGGACTCTACCTTCAGGATCACGTAGAGGCAATCAGGGTGTTGCGCAGCCCAGTTTGTGATTGATCAGCGTACTCTAACGGGTTATTATGGCTTCCAGCTCTGGGAAGATGAACCAACCCCCCGGCGGCAGCGGTGCATGTAACGGGACCGCTATTGCGGACATCCCCAATGTGAATGTAGAGCAGGAACTGTATGATTATCAAATGCACACGAAAATGTGCAAGAAAATAGCGCAGCTGACAAAGGTAAGCGCGTAATTTTAATACTCAACTAACGGGACTCTGAATTATTGTTTCCTAGATATCCGTTCACACATCCGCAGATGTGTGTCTACATATACATATACATATATATATATATATATATATATATATATATATATATATATATATATATATATATATATATGTGTGTGTGTGTGTGTGTGTCTCTTTTTGCTACCTACTGCGCATATTTTACGCTAAATCATTTACATGTACTTAAAGGCACAGTTTAAGACAGTAATAATATATATATAAATTATATATTAGTTGTCAGTGTAAATTACAGTGTAAAAACAGTGCCTGACGCACTGTTTTTTTCTTTTGTTTTTTCTTCATGGAATGCAACAGGGTTTTAATGCACTCGGCGTCGCTTCACTGTCTTTCCATTACAGGTGATGCAGAACAGGCAGAGGGTGATCCAAGACCAGTCACGATTTCAATAGAGGTTGTTTGGTAGCAGATGCGCTTTCGTGGAGTTTATAGTTCAAGGCGGGCTACTGAAGTTCACGCTGCAAATGGCTCATCTAAAATAATTTGACGCGTGGGTGATCGCTGGCAACAGAAAAGTGCGTTTATTTATTATCAGGGTTAGATGTGTGTATAAGAACCACCCCTTCGTAAGCAAGCAGCATCCAGTTGTTATGACCCGTAGAAGCTTGTAACATGGATGAGGCAAACGCGACAGACTCGTTCAGTTTGGCAAAAAACAGTTCTCTTATACATTGTAGTTCAGTTAAGCCACATTTGTTTCAGTTTTATGTTGGTTCCACTAGCAAAAAAGTACACTGGAATTATGTTTGTTAGGCCATACTGTACTGCAACAGTATTATTTGTTAAAAGCTACCATTTTTGAATAGTGCCCAGGAAATAGTAAATATTGTAATTATATAGGTATTATAGTCACATGGCATTTCTAGGTATCTGATGGCACCTTAATACTTTTTCTGAGGGTCTTAGTACTTTTTTGAATCTTTATAATTTAATGTTTATTTATATTTAGGACTGTAATAGAAAAGTTTAGGCAATTAATACTGATTGTCACTTTGGATAAAAAGTATATGCTAAAATACCAAGTGACCAATCAATGTGTTTCACAGCACATTAAATTAAATGTATGTGAACAAAATTTATTGACGAAACACAGCTTCCTAGATCCATACGCATTTACAGAAACATCCTCTTATACTGTCAACCTCTGGACCTGGGGTTTCAGTTTGAATGATGCATTTTGGTTGAACTGCACCATGATGATGTATTATGAAATCAGTAGCCATAATTCTGTTTGACACTGCCTGAAAAATGATTGCCCTTTTGGCCAAAAATGAAGAATAACTATAAAAACATTAGGGTTAAGGGCTGTATTATCTACACACTATTAATGGCTGATACATACATAGTCATTTGGGCCTGTACTTTTTTTAACCCTTCATCTTTATTAGGACTGTAAAAGAAAAATATGGCTTAAAATCTTGAATTCTCTATATGGCCTCGGAATAGAGCACTTAAATATACATGTACAATACTGTCTGTCACTTTGGATAAAAAAAAAAAATCATACATTAAAATACCAAAAGACCAAACAACCTATAGCATAGCCCACACACTGAACACGTGGAATTAAAATAAATGAGCACAAAATTTAGTTTAGCAGCAAAGAACATCTTAATAGAAGCAAACGCATTATATTCTCAACCTTTGGAGTTTCAATTGAATTATGTGTTTTTGTTAAACTGCACCTTGATGATGTATGATAAAATCAATAGTGATAACTATATCTGTCGCTGTGTGAAAAATGATGACCCTCTTGGCCAGTTATAAAGTGTGAAAACAGAGGTTAAAGACTTTAATATCTGTACACTATTAATGGCTAATCCATACACAGTCATTTGGATCTGTTAAGGCGGGAGAAGGGAAGTGAGAGAGTATATATCAGGTTTTATTAGTATGGACCTTAGGGAAGATGCCATATTTACTGAGAGTGAAAACAAGGCTGTGGGGGATGTAAGCCTTTTCTATGGACTTTTTTTTTTTTTCATCTGGAATTGATTTTTGGAAAGCTAATGAACGTATGTCCCTCAAAGCCTCGTTTTTATTCTTGTCAAATTAAAAAAATGGCGTCTGCCCTGACTAAGGTCCACTGGGGTTAGGAACATCGAAATGGCAGCACTGTTGCTAAACAAAATAGGTCAGGGCTCGAAATTCAAACCTGCCATGCTGTGCGTGTGTATGTATCTATGCATGCATGAGTGTGTATGTGAGAGTATGCCTATGAGCTTGAATGTCACAGCTGTGTGGAATCCCTCTCTCTATCATCATGTAAACATACTCCTAATAGTTATCTTTAGCTGTGTGTTTGTGTGTGTGTCTGTTAGAACAGATGTGTGAGTCATGCCCTCTCTACATTCGGCTCAGCTTTGTGACGCTTAGTAATGCTACACACCAAGCCACACTATTTTAGCATAGGGGATTTGATCTACTTCAGTCTATTATTAATATAAGAGCATGATAGGAATGTCATGGGTGGCATGACACTAAATGCTAAAAAACTTATGAAAACTTTAAGGTCCAATCAGGGGTGTGTTTCCCATAAAACAATGTAACTCACAGCTTAACTGTTACATAATTTTGAGAAATTAACAGTCACAGCTGTTTAAATTGTACTTTAAACATGGTCGCACTTCCATCATTTAGTTTACCAATATAGGACTGTCATTAATTACATTAAACACAGGTGGTGGAGAAATTACTTTAGCTAATTAATCAATTCAAAAATCACAATTAATGTGAGATTTTTTGTAGTTCATTTACACAAACAACATGTTAATATGCGGTATGTAATTGGCATACACTTCTGGTTCATTTAGTCAGCAGCTTTCTCCACAATGTAATTTTTTGAGATGCTGCTGTAATAAAAAAGGACTACTTAACTATATTTGTTACCTGTCATTTTTGTGCTTGATGTTTGATTCATTCTCATACAAATTTATGCACATAGAGACTCTTCAAAACAGTGCTGATCAAAGCTGAGGCTAAAATATTTTGACTTCAATGTGTATATATAATTTAAATGCAATTAAATATATATAATGCACTGTATATTAGCTTCCTTTTTTTCTTTAATATCATGATATATTGAAGTCCATATTTCATACTTGCAAGAAATTATGCTTCTAAAAGTTTGCATTGGAACTATGATTTTGGAAATCAGAGACTTGTTGAACTATATTTGTAATGATGTAATTTGCGACCATAGCTGTGCTGGCTAACAATGCTTTTGAGAATGCATTATTTGCTTTGAGCGACTGCAACCAAACTTTGTATCTTTTTATGATTCTGGCAGATATTTAAAAGGTACCAGGTTGAAATTTTGAACATTTGTGAGGAATAACTAATCACTGGATTTGCCAAATGTTTGTTGCTTCAGATCTTTGAAAGCTGTTCAGAGTTTTGCTGGATGCACATACAGTAGAAGTAAGCAAACTAAATATTCAAGCCGATTTCTCTCTGTGAAAAAAAACCAGTAGCCTACTTCTTACTTTTGGGTGAATAGAAATTGTAGTCTCAAAGTCTGCACCAATTTCCATTAATAAACAGTTGTTTCCTGTACAACCGTTCATCTATATCAGATAAACCAACACAAACAGTGGTTGGTCATTTTACATATCAGATGGCCACTTGGGGAGTTCTTGGCCAGAAAATGTCGAAAGCCTGGCTAGGCTGCAAACGTTAGACAGGCAAAATGTGGTTAGGCTTCTCACTGTAGCTAAACAGTCATGTTTAACAGATTTTTATAGGGCTAAGGGTCATTCACATTATGATAATAACGATGACTAAAGTTTTAATAATCTTTCTAAATATATGAAAATAAGGAAGTCCACAGTATAACGGATCAGATGAATGGTATTGTTGGAACCACTTTCAGAATGTTTTTTTTTTTTCAGCTGATAAATGATAAAACATTGACTGAATCTGTTTGACTTTAAACGGCTTTTAAACCGGCACATGCTTAGAAAAAACTGAATGTTATCATGTGTTGGAGTGGACTCTAAAATAGTAATGGTTTTAGTTATCTTTATAGTTATTGTTCTTGGTGTAAACAGGCCTTCACACACGCAAATGCACTGACTCAATAAATTCACTGCGTCAGAAATGACTGTTATAAGCAGTTTTTGAAATGCGGACAAATGGGTAGAGAAACAGACACAGATGCTTCTATCGTTTGTGTTTGTTAAGGAGGGAGAAGGAAAGCAAGACAGCATGTATCAGATTTCATTAGTATGGATCTTAGTCAGGCAGGGTGCCATATTTGCAAAGAATGAAAACAAGGACAAATAAATAGAGAGAGACAGGTATTTCAGCACTTTCTGTTTAAAATAGTAATTTATGTAAATAAAAAAATCAATTCCTATAATCTGCTGTTTATCCTAATTTTCTCCCGGTCCCAGTCCATTTCGGTCTGCTAGTTAAGTTAAGAGTGCTGTTGCTCTATATAAAGCCAGCAGACATTTCAGTAGTACAGATATATGACATTACTTTCCGTTTTATTCTGTGCACCGTAAAACATGAGAGTTCATGTTCAAGGACTGAGAGGGAGAGAGAGAGAGGCAGGGAATAGACCGAATGTGAAAGTTATAAAGGGGAGTCTGGGGACAGACAGAGAGAGAGAGAAAGAGAGAGAGAAGGTGGTCAGCTTACAGAAACACTGTGGGGGACAGGAAAAGAGGTGGAGAGAGAGAGAGACGGGCGAGTGAAGAGAAGGAGACGCAGTGACTTCCTGGCAGTTTATCATTCGGAATGTCCAGCTCTGCTGCGGTGGCGATTAACGACAGACAGTCAGGCGTCATGGTAACACACGACCCCCTGGAGGGATGAGTGAGACGTTGGGAATCTGATGACACCCCAGGCATGGGGACTTGTGGGTAGGACACATTGATGGATAGCCAAAGTGACACATAATATTAGGACTCTCTCATATGCCTACACGTTCAGACTCAAATACACAAACTCTACTTACAGATTACACTGTGTTATGATGAAACAACACTTTCTGCAAACAGGGTACACAATAGTTTTTTTTTTCTTTCTTTTGACAAATGGTCAGTGAAAGGAGTAGATATTTTATTTTCTGTTCATTTAATAAGAACTTTGCAATTTTTTCAACTGTTACAAAAATAATGCAGTTTATAATCTTTTGTGTGTGTGTGTGTGCACTTTTTTTATTTTTACCAAATCAGCAGCGCTGCGGAGTAGCCCAGTACCTGTGTGACTCGACATAAACGAAGTAGCTCCGGCTACAATGTTCTTCCACAAGACACATGCAGTTCTGCTTATTAACCGCTAGAGCACCAAAAGTCGCGAACTGGAGCTTTAAATAAAGTTATATTATATTGTGTTAATTAAAATTAAACTGAAAAACTATACAGTATGGGTAACAGGGTTGGAAATTTAGCCTAAATTAAACTACCATTCAGCAGGGACTAACTGGTTTGGGAACAAATGTATGTATGTGTGTATATGGATGTATGTGTGTGTGTATACACAGTGGGGCAAAAAAGTATTTAGTCAGCCACCAATTGTGCAAGTTCTCCCACTTAAAAAGATGAGAGAGGCCTGTAATTTTCATCATAGGTATACCTCAACTATGAGAGACAAAATGAGAAGAAAAAATCCAGAAAAATCACATTGTAGGATTTTTAAAGAATTTATTTGCAAATTATGGTGGAAAATAAGTATTTGGTCAATAACAAAATTTCATCTCAATACTTTGTTATATACCCTTTGTTGGCAATGACAGAGGTCAAACGTTTTCTGTAAGTCTTCACAAGGTTTTCACACACTGTTGCTAGTATTTTGGCCCATTCCTCCATGCAGATCTCCTCTAGAGCAGTAATGTTTTGGGGCTGTCGCTGGGCAACACGGACTTTCAACTCCTCCAAAGATTTTCGATGGGGTTGAGATCTGGAGACTGGCTAGGCCACTCCAGGACCTTGAAATGCTTCTTACAAAGCCACTCCTTCGTTGCCAGGCGGTGTGTTTGGGATCATTGTCATGCTGAAAGACCCAGCCACGTTTCATCTTCAATGCCCTTGCTGATGGAAGGAGGTTTTCACTCAAAATCTCACGATACATGGCCCCATTCATTCTTTCGTTTACGGATCAGTCGTCCTGGTCCCTTTGCAGAAAAACAGCCCCAAAGCATGATGTTTCCACCCCCATGCTTCACAGTAGGTATGGTGTTCTTTGGATGCAACTCAGCATTCTTTCTCCTCCAAACACGACAAGTTGAGTTTTTACCAAAACGTTCCATTTTGGTTTCATCTGACCATATGACATTCTCCCAATCCTCTTCTGGATCATCCAAATGCTCTCTAGCAAACTTCAGATGGGCCCGGACATGTACTGGCTTAAGCAGGGGGACACGTCTGGCACTGCAGGATTTGAGTCCCTGGCAGTGTGTTACTGATGGTAGCCTTTGTTACTTTGGTCCCAGCTCTCTGCAGGTCATTCACTAGGTCCCCCCGTGTGGTTCTGGGATTTTGGCTCACAGTTCTTGTGATCATTTTGACCCCACGGGGTGAGATCTTGCGTGGAGCCCCAGATCAAGGGAGATTATCAGTGGTCTTGTATGTCTTCCATTTTCTAATAATTGCTCCCACAGTTGATTTCTTCACACCAAGCTGCTTACCTATTGCAGATTCAGTCTTCCCAGCCTGGTGCAGGTCTACAATTTTGTTTCTGGTGTCCTTTGACAGCTCTTTGGTCTTGGCCATGGTGGAGTTTGAGGTTGTGGACAGGTGTCTTTTATACCGATAACGAGTTCAAACAGATGCCATTAATACAGGTAACAAGCGGAAGACAGAGGAGCCTCTTAAAGAAGAAGTTACAGGTCTGTGAGAGCTAGAAATCTTACTTGTTTGTAGGTAACCAAATACTTATTTTACAGAGGAATTTACCAATTAATTCTTTAAAAATCCTATAATGTGATTTTCTGGATTTTTTTTCTCATTTTGTCTCTCATAGTTGAGGTTTACCTATGATGAAAATTACAGGCCTCTCTCATCTTTTTAAGTGGGAGAACTTGCACAATTGGTGGCTGACTAAATACTTTTTTGCCCCACTGTGTATATATATATATATATATATCACAATGTATTTGTAAGAATTTTGTAAACAAATAATTTACTGCAGAAAGGGTGCAATTAATGTTTAATCTTAGGAGTCAATGAATAGTAGGATAAATTCACTATAAAAGTTAAGAATAAAAAATTAAGTATAAAAATAATCTACCTTGGTTCAACGATAACTTATGGAAGCTGATGAAGAACAGGGACTTGGCATTAAAGATGGCTATTAAGTCAGGAAGGGACATCGACAGGCTTTGTTACAATGGACTGCGGAATAAAGTTATTCGAGAGCTGAGAGTAGCTAAATCAAGTTATTATCTTCTCCAATTGAACAAGGCAAAAGGAAACCGCAAATTGATTTGGAAAAATGTTAACAGCCTTTTGCAGAAGGAGATAAATTCTCCAGGAGATCTCAAGATCAAAGTTCAAGGAAATTTAATTTTAGATGATTACTCCATCGCTACTTTTTTATTAACTCTGTTAATGAACTGGGGGAAAAATTTATAAAAAGGAAAGAAATATTCTACTGACTGATGTTGATAGCCAAGGTTTTAACCTAGCCACGACTAATGAAACACAGGTTAACAAAATTATCAGCTCACTAAGAAATACTAAATGTAGGGATCTTAAAAAATGAAGTTTCTTAAAACTCACAAAGATACTTTAGCTCCTGTTATTTCTTATTTAATTAATCATTTGAACACAGTGTTTTTCCTACTGCTTGGAAGCAAGCCATTGTTTCACCTATTCTTAAATCGGGGGATTATTTTGAGGTTAGTAACTATAGACCTATCAGTATATTGCCAGTAGTCTCAAAGGTTGCAGAAAAGGTAGTTCTTGAACAACTGCCATCTTATCTTAATACAGCCAAGGCTGGTTTACACTGTATGCAGTTTGGTTTTAGAGTAAATCATTCCACTGAAACAGCTACTTTACACCTAACAGAGCAAATAAAATCTAAGCTTGACAAAGGTGAAACAGTTGGTGCTATATTTTTAGATTTGTTTAAAGCCTTTGACACGGTCAATCACAACGTTCTTCTTTCTAAATTATCTAAGTTCCAACTTTCATCTGGGGCTTTAGCATGGATGTCCTCATATTTATCAAATAGACAGCAGTGTGTAAAAATTAAAGGGGTTCATTCTAATACCTTAAACTCTACAATGGGCGTACCCCAAGGATCAATACTAGGCCCTTTATTATTTAGTTTATACATCAATGATCTCCCACAGCAGTGCGAAGGGCTACAAGTGCAAATGTATGCTGACAAAACTGTTATTCTTACACACGCGAGAACAGCAGCGTTAGCTGCTGAAAAGCTAAATGCTGCTATGGAAAGGATTACACAGTGGTTAGAGAAATCGTGTCTTACCTTGAACACTGATAAAACAAAAGGGACGATTTTTTCTAAAATGAAGGCACGTTCTTCCAATGCAGATATTTTTATAAATGGTCAGAAGATAAAAATTGTCACTGGGTTTAATTATCTTGGTTTAATGCTGGACTCAAATCTTAGTTTTAAAAAACATGTAAAGAAATTGGTGAGGACTATAAAATATAATTTGATAAACTTCAGACAAATTAGACAATGTCTACCTACTGATGTAGCCAATACTTTTATGCATGCTACAATTTTTTCTCATCTGTCATATTGTCTGATATGTTGGGGTCAAGCAGGAGAAACTGTTATAAATTTAAACCTTTAAAATCTCTTTACAAACAGACTTTAAAAACCCTGGACAAAAAGTCTAATCAATATCACCACTTTAGGGTTTTGGAGAAATACAATTTTCTGAGCTTTGACAATTTTAGACTTTTTTCAAATTTATGTATGGTTTATAAAATTTTAAATAGTTTGGCCCCTTCCATACTTCGTGATTTTGTGCATTTTTGTTCTTCAGTCTCTGTAAGATCTACTAGATCACCATCCATTAGTGATTGTGTTGTTCCATTTCGTCACTCTGCCTTTGGACTATCGTCTTTCTCAGTGAAAGCTATTACTTATTGGAACACTCTACCAGAAGACATAATGATGGGCACATCTATTGATATTTTTAAACTGAAACTAAAACCTTATTTAAAATCAACTCAACTCTGTAAACACTGATATGGTTATGGTTTAACCTGAGGTTATTTTTCCTGTTTTTCTCTTTTTGGCTCTGATACGATGTGTATAAGTATTACTGTACTGTATGTTTTTGCAGTTTTGTTTTTGTTTATTTGTGATTATGATTACCTGCCAAGGGACTGCGGATGAAAACTAGCCATTGCCTAAATTCGGTACAATGCATGAAATGGAAACATTTATGTTAAAACTGTACATGGTATGATATATAAGCATTCCCACAACAAAAACTTGGGATTAGTGCCTCTATGCTTGAAAAATGCCAGGGGACACCAATGTGAAGATGCCAAACACAGTCGAACAGCTGTGCACAACCAATCGCAAGCACTCATAGAAGGTTAACACAGACATCTGCAGAGCGTAAACAGACACACATGTACTAGATAAACTGCAGCTCAATAACTGCAGACTGTGGGTGAATGACTGTTTCAATCAGAGAGGTGAAAGATTTCATCAGTGAAAACAAGACTCTTTGTTTAAGAGCAACAAAGGAACCATTTTTGTTTCCCCAAAGAATCTTTCAGTGAACAGTTCTTAAAAGAACCATTTTTCACTATAAAGAATATTTTGTGCATTGAAAAGGTTCATGGAAAGTTTCTACATGGAACCATAATTGCCAATAAAAAACCTTTATTTTTAAGAGCATGAAATGAACATACACACATGGACTGCAATCCTTATCTTGCTATTATAACTGTGTTTTAATTATATTTATGTGTGTGTGTTTTATGTATAGGTGATATATTCTTTAAACACTAAGAATGAGGAGCAAGAGGCAACTCTGCAGTCGCTACGCCGTGTTGCCACGGAGACGCAGGGCAGCCTCCAGCCAACCACAGGTCAGGATGAAGAAGAGGAGGAGTCAGCATCTATTCTGAGGACACGCCTTCTAGAGCTGCAGGCCACCGTAGAGGAAGTAAAAACAAAAATGGTCACACATACACACGTATTCTGTAAATGGACTCATTATGAGCATATTAAATACAACATGGAGAGAATCACTTCATTATCTTAGCATGTGTGAATGTGTATCCATTTCAGGTGGAGGAGCGTGGACAGAGGGCTGAAATAGAGTATGTGGAGCGCATAGCCGTGTTAACCCAAGAGACATCAGATCTGCGCAGAGACTTCCAGAACCTGCAGACAGATAGAGACAACCAACACAAATTACTGCAACAAACGCAGGAAGAAAACAAGCGCTTGGAGAACGAGTGCCAGGAGCTACGGAGAGCCAGAGATGAAGAGAGAAAGAAAGAGGAGGAGGAGAAGATGCATAGAGTGGAGGAGGAGAGGAAGAGAGAGATGGAGGAGAGGAATCGAGAGTCACAGGAAAGACAACGAGTAGAGGAGGAGTGTGAAGAAAGGTTGAAAATGGTAAGAAAGGAGCTACAGGCTCTGAGGGAAGAGAAAGAGAGAGCGGAGAAGGAATGGAAGAGAGATGTGGAGGAGTGGAAGAAGAGAGTGAAGGAGATGGAAGAAGAGAGGAGGGAGGAGCAAAAGGCAACTGAGAAGACACTACAAAAGAGCCTCAATGAACACATCAATCAGTGGCACCAGAGAGAGCAAGAAAACCGCAAGTCTCAGAATGCAACACTTCAGCAGAGGCTGAGAAAAGCAGAGACGGACTTGGAGGTTCAAGAACAGAGGTTGAATGAGAGCAACAGACACTGCAACAAACTTCAGGAGAGAGTAGAGGTACACATGTGTGTCTAACAGGGTCCAAAATTAACCTTTTGCCACCCAATCCAGGTTAATCGACACAATCTAACATAGTGTTTTCCATGAAACAATTTCATCTGTATTTACTTTGTTTTTATTTTAGGTTATTGTGCATTATTCATACCTTTCTTAAAAATATATATAACATTGGATAAAAATGTAAGATATTTTCCTTATTTTCTTTTATATTTTTTTTGGAATGGACACCAGTAGCAGTCTTGGCCACAGTTGTTATGGTTTCTTATTTTTCATTAAATTTGTGTATGTGTATATATATATATATATATATATATATATATATATATATATATATATATATATATATATATATATATATATATATATATATATACTGTATATGTACAGTACCCTCCACTAATATTGGCACCCTTGATAAATATGAGCAAAGGCGGCTGTGAAAATAAATCTGCATTGTTTATCCTTTTGATCTTTCACTCCAAAAATTCACAAAATTCTAACCTATCATTGAAATAAAACAATTGAAAGTGGGGAGAAAATCTCATGATGAAATACATGTTTTTTCTCCAATAAATGTTGGCCACAATTATTGGCACCCCTAGAAATTCTTATGAGTAAAATATATCTGAAGTATATTCCCATTCATATTTACAGGCATTATAGGAGAAAACTCAGAGCTGTTACCCTGGGAAAAGGATGTTGCAATAATTGGGTGCCAATAATTGTGGCCAACATGAACTAGAGAATGCATTTACAGGTGCATCTCAATAAATTAGAATGTTGTGGAAAAGTTAATTTATTTCAGTAATTCAACTCAAGTTGTGAAACTCGTGTATTGAATAAATTCAGTGCACACAGACTGAAGTAGTTTAAGTCTTTGGTTCTTTTAATTGTGATGATTTTGGCTTACATTTAACAAAAACCCACCAAATTTCAATCTCAACAAATTAGAATATGGTGACATGCCAATCGGCTAATCAACTCAAAACACCAGCAAAGGTTTTCTGAGCCTTCAAAATGGTCTCTCAGTTTGGTTCACTAGGCTACACAATCATGGGGAAGACTGCTGATCTGACAGTTGTCCAGAAGACAATCACTGACACCCTTCACAAGGAGAGTAAGCCACAAACATTCATTGCCAAAGAAGCTGGATGTTCACAGAGTGCTGTATCCAAGCATGTTAACAGAAAGTTGAGTGGAAGGGAAAAGTGTGGAAGAAAAAGATGCACAACCAACCGAGAGAACCGCAGCCTTATGAGGATTGTCAAGCAAAGTCGATTCAAGAATTTGGGTGAACTTCACAAGGAATGGACTGAGGCTGGGGTCAAGGCATCAAGAGCCACCACACACAGACGTGTCAAGAAATTTGGTTACAGTTGTCGTATTCCTCTTGTTAAGCCACTCCTGAACCACAGACAACGTCAGAGGCGTCTTAACCTGGGCTAAGGAGAAGAAAAACTGGACTGTTGCCCAGTGGTCCAAAGTCCTCTTTTCAGATGAGAGCCAGTTTTGTATTTAATTTGGAAACCAAGGTCCTAGAGTCTGGAGGAAGGGTGGAGAAGCTCATAACTCAATTTGCTTGAAGTCCAGTGTTAAGTTTCCACAGTCTGTGATGATTTGGGGTGCAATGTCATCTGCTGGTGTTGGTCCATTGTGTTTTTTGAAAACCAAAGTCACTGCACCCGTTTACCAAGAAATTTTGGAGCACTTCATGCTTCCTTCTGCTGACCAGCTTTTTAAAGATGCTGATTTCATTTTCCAGCAGGATTTGGCACCTGCCCACACTGCCTAAAGCACCAAAAGTTGGTTAAATGACCATGGTGTTGGTGTGCTTGACTGGCCAGCAAACTCACCAGACCTGAACCCCATAGAGAATCTATGGGGTATTGTCAAGAGGAAAATGAGAAACAAGAGACCAAAAAATGCAGATGAGCTGAAGGCCACTGTCAAAGAAACCTGGGCTTCCATGCCACTTCAGCAGTGCCACAAACTGATCACCTCCATGCCACGCCGAATTGAGGCAGTAATTAAAGCAAAAGGAGCCCCTACCAATTATTGAGTACATATACAGTAAATTAACATACTTTCCAGAAGGCCAACAATTCACTAAAAATGTTTTTTTATTGGTCTTATGAAGTATTCTAATTTGTAGAGATAGTGAATTGTTGGGTTTTTGTTAAATGTGAGCCAAAATCATCATGATTAAAAGAACCAAAGACTTAAACTACTTCAGTCTGTGTACACTGAATTTATTTAATACACGAGTTTCACAATTTGAGTTGAATTACTGAAATAAATGAACTTTTCCACGACATTCTAATTTATTGAGATGCACCTGTATTTCACAATGAGACCCCCACACACACACACCTTCAATTGTTTTACTTCAATGATAGGTTGGAATTTTGTGAATTTTTTGAATGAAAGATAAAAAGGATAAACAATGCAGATTTATTTTCACAGCTGCCTTTGCTCATATTTACCAAGGGTGCCAATATTAGTGGAGGGCACTGGCAAAAACAAAACACTCATTGTGTACACACAAAACAGTATTGCTTTACAAGACAGTTCACATAAATTCACTTGACTGACCATGTGTAACTGACCTTTCAGCGGGGTGTTCGTCTCAGTGTAAGGGGGCAGTAATTACTGCTGTGACTGACACTTCCGAATCTAATTGAGACAGAGATTAGAGGGATCAGACAAACACCCACAATTACCATCACGCAGACATACACAGCTGTGTAGAAACAGATGGCATACTCGACTTGAACAGTCTGTGACAATACCCCACAGATCTGTTGTCAGTTTTTCTACAGAAAAGTCTGCACAGAACCTGCAGAAAATAAAAATAACATAGGCTTTTTAAAGTGGGACACAAAAGTAAGTCGTTACACTTAGTATTTAGAACAGGATAAAGCCAAGTGATTAAATCAGTAAGAGTTGCTAGGCATGCACCATTGACTCCACCGTCTCTGATGCAGCTTTTTACGTACGCTGCGGCTAATACGCATTAGATGTGCCTAAAAATGCCAGGCACAGAGTGAGATGAGTAACACCCTCTCTGCTTTGGCACGACATCCTTCACAGAAAATTTCTCAGAGGCACCTCAGATCTGCAAACTCAGAGCAGCTGCTGTGATGTAATCAAAGGTTTGTGGGCTCAAAGTGTTCATGGGGCGGCCAGAATTGACTGATTAAAGCCATCTTGGGCTTCATGGGCCTGACAGATGATGCCGTTATGGTTGTTCATTGCTGCTGCAGGATCATTCAATAAGAGGATCCAGCAGAATAATGGACAACTACATTTTTTAGTTTCTTAAGTAAATGTGAGTGTTGCTAGAGTGGTTATCAGGTTGTTGCTCTGCAGTTGCTGTGGGGTTTCTAGCAGTTTCTAGCGTGGTGCTAAAATACAGTTTTGGAGTTGTTAGCACAAAAATTTTTTAAAAACATGATATTCAGCCATAATATTTCCCACCATGAAAATAGCCACAGAAACTGGAATGGCATTAAACACAAACAAACAAACTAGTGTGGTGCGATGTGGTTTCTAGGGTGTTGTTGGTAGTTATTTACTGCTCCTATTATATTGTAATGAAAATCTTCTTAAGAAAGAAGTAAAGTAATTCTAGGAAGTTAGTAATATTGTAATTCTTGTGAAGATATCATGCCTATGCCCAAGAAACATTTAGCAGGCTGACTATCTTGACCTGTCTGCGACTTGCAAAGTATTTTGACCCGAAATGTCATCACCAACAACCTACAGCCAGTGAGAGAGCAAGATAAAGGGCAAAGGGAAATTTCTGGGGGAGGACTCTAAGTCTTACGTCCCTTAGTGGTCAGGGATTCTTCCTAATTAAATATTGTGTCATATGTGACCCCCAGTCGCTGATCTGCCATGTAATGTGCAAACCACTGAAAGGAGCATTAATCTGACAACTTTTAAAATTGTGTAGTGTATACCCAGCATAAGTAAAAGCAATTGTAATAGTTGATTCATGTTACTCATTTCTCTTACAGGACCTGGAGGAGCAGTTGGAGGATGGGCGTCACCGGGTGACCGAGGCTGAGGCTGTGGCAAAGAAGGCAGAGGAGGAGTTAGCTGTAGCCAAAGAACGATTATTACTGCAAGAGAATGAGCTACAGAGCAAGTCAGGTGTACATGCACACAGTACATATCAGTGAAAGGCTTGTGTACTTATATTTGTCATCATTAGAAATCAAATTAATCACATATGCTAAATAATTAAACTAATTACTTCAATATTTCAAAATCAATATTTGGTAAAAAATATTTTAAATAGTCTAGTAAATAATTAAATAGACAAAATAAATAGTTTCTTTAAAAATAAATATATCCATAGGTTTGTTTTACTTCCATATCACTGAACAGAAACCTACAGTCCACAGACGTTCACTTTGCAATCAAGTTTGTCAGTCTGTCCAAGGTAGATTTAGGGGCCGTTCAGACGTATTTTCATTGTTTTGTCAGTACTATTTCTATAATTGTTGGTCCATGCAGACATGTGTCAGATGAACGTCTTTGCCTTTTGCGTCACACCTCTTTTTTCAGTCTCCCAGCATAAGTGCCCTGTTTGCGCTGTCAAGTTCAAAACAGTTCAAATTTGAAAAATGTGTCTCGAGATGTGAGCATTCTGTTCCATTCCATTGCGCTGCATCTGTCTTGTTTCTCTGGAAACAAAGCTAAAGCATAATTGTGTTACTTCGAGCTTAAGTTTTTTTTTACAGAATTTAAGCATAGGATTATGTGGCATGATTATTTATTTTAGATTAGTAATTTAACATTAAATAAAATTACTAATTACAATATAAACATCTACTACCTTTTTAGTACTAAATAAGTTGACAGTTTACTTTCAGCAATTACCGTTTACAGTCTGTTTGATGTTGATTGTTCCAGTGTTTTTACATCTCTATTGAATTTATTGCTTTTGTCATATGCCACTTGAGATCACCAGCTTGTTCACTGATTGTTCTGCTTCCTTTGATCTAATCGTCTTTCTCATTTCTGCAGAGGAGTTAATGAGCCAGAGTTCATCTCAGGTGAGGGTCTCTGCTGAAGTGGAAGAGCTGAGGTTTCAACTCAGTCGTCTCAACATTAGAAACAAAGAGCTGGAGCTTCAGAACAGTGGCCGATCCAATGACCACGCTCGCATGCTTAAACAGGCAAGCCATTCAAGTCATGTATGAAGGATTGTATTTATAAGTTGAATGCACATGAACAGCACCACAATGTCGTAATTACAATGGGAAACTCAGGATTTTATTTTAGCCCTTAGTTGGGGGTGTGTAAGCAGTGTTAATATTGATAACTAAAATTATTCTAAATAATTTTTGGTAATTACTGAAATAACATAAAATATAAATATTAGATAAAAAACTTGATCTGAAACAAAAAATTACCTTGTCAACAAGTGCAATAAAAATGACTAAAATAGAAGTCTTAAAAAACTAATAAAAATGACAAAGGCACATTACAAAATTAATAAAACGTAATATATATATATATATATATATATATATATATATATATATATATATATATTGATAAATAACATATTTACAAAACAATACTTTTTGTTTAAATAAATTAAAATAAAACACTAAAAATTAATTGTTATTTAAATACTACAAGTGAATTTAAGCATCACAAATAAAATAATACACTATAAATATGAATGTGATTTGCTGAAGATTACATTTAAGTCTTATTAAATTATTAGAGTTTTAAGGATTTAAAAGAGCATTAAATGACAGCAAAAGTAATCTAAAAGTACAAATAGGATAAATGAGCATGCACAGTCAAATATCCAACATCAACCAACACTGATAAAAAAATTATAATATTTACTGATAACCCAATGAAAGAAATCGTTTACAGTACCTAAAATTCATCTCAGACAGAAAAATTGTGACAAGAATTGTACAACGCGCTACTGTTTTTAAACACCTGTACTATTCTCTACACAGCACCTCTAACATGCAAGAACACATAAACCGCATGGTGAAATGCTGTGAAATCACATCCCAAATGAGGTCTGCAATCTCAGACACACACATATACAAATAAGTAAAGCACACCTTAAAATGTTCTTTGAAAAGCATTTGTATGCAGAGAAAGATCAGCCAAGCCCCTAGAACATCTTAAAACATCACAACTGACACACCAGAGGATTAAAAGGCGTAGTGTCATTCTTTTGAAACTACAGGATTACAGTTTTATATCATTAAGAGTCGTGTGTGTGTGTGTGTGTTTTAGCATGCAGATACTCTATCCTCTATGCGTCTGGAGCTGCAGCGAGCTCACACTGAGGAGATCAGACGCCTTCAGCAGGAGGTGGAGAGCGAAAGAAAGAATGACAGACAGGAGCTGGAAGAAGAGAAGAAACAGGTTCAGCAGAAGATGGAAGAAGAAAAAGTAAGGCTGAAAGAGCAGCTTCGGAAAGCACTAGAAGAAGTGATACGCAAACATGCCAGTGAGCTGCGGCAAGCACACGCAATGCTGGATGCAGAGAAGAAGAAAACGCAGCAGGTACGACAGCAGATTTCAACTGCGGTTGTCATGTTGACTTGCAGACACACTTTGCTAATAACTTCATACCTTCTTATTTGCTCCTGTTACTACTAGTGTGAAAGGTGGACAATCGGCACTGATATTCTGATTTGATCTGGAAATGTTTAAATGTCGGAAGTTTTTGTTCTTTTCTCCAATAACAAAAGGCAGAGACTGAGTATGGGATTTTAAGAATATCTTATGAGAATATATAATCAGTATAATCTGTATGTTTGCCCATCTATATTAGTGTGGCTTTATTGTTACAGGGGACAAAATAATTTTCTTTGTGCTGTGTTTATAGACACATTATTATTCACAATGCAAATCTCCAAGCCCAAGTCCATTCAGACCAATTATGGAAACTAAGCTGCAAAAATGGGTCATTCTGAAATCAGAATCACATTAACATATGACGCATATTTGGCATTCAGAAACTTGGCCCACGCTTATGAACATGCAGAGATTAGCCATCATATCATAACAAGTCAGTAGTATCAAAAGTCTTAAAGGTACAGAAGCTAAGCTATTTAAATGTTTAGTTGACCCAAAAATAAAACATCATTTATTCACCCTTTGTTTCATTCCCACATGGCTTTCTTTCTTTCTTCCATGGAACACAAAAGGAGAATGTTCACCCTTTTTCATGTAATGAACCAGGGGCTTTCAGACTCCAAAAAGAACAAAATAGCTCAATAGAAATCTCATAAAAGTGGTCAATACAACTTATGAGCTTCTAATGTAAAAGACTGAAAGATAAATACAGGTGCTGGTCATATAATTAGAATATCATCAAAAAGTTGATTTATTTCACTAATTCCATTCAAAACGTGAAACATGTATATTATATTCATTCATTACACACAGACTGATATATTTCAAATGTTTATTTCTTTTAATTTTGATGATTAGAGCTTACAGCTCATGAAAGTCAAAAATCAGTATTTCAAAATATTAGAATATTACTTAAGACCAATACAAAGAAAAGATTTTTAGAAATCTTCTCTATGGGGTTCAGGTCAGGCGAGTGTGCTGGCCAATCAAGCACAGTAACACTATGGTCATTGAACCAGCTTTTGGTACCTTTGGCAGTGTGGGCAGGTGCCAAGTCCTGCTGGAAAATGAAATCAGCATCTCCATAAAGCTTGTCAACAGAAGGAAGCATGAAGTGCTCTAAAAATTTCCTGGTAGATGGTTGCGTTTACTGTGGACATCAGAAAACACAGTGGACCAACACCAGCAGATGACATGGCAGCCCAAATCATCACTGACTGTGGAAACTTCACACTGGATTTCAAGCAACATGGATTCTATGCCTCTTCCTTCAGACTCTGGGACCTTGATTTCCAAATTAAATGTAAAATTTACTTTCATCTGAAAAGAGGACTTTGGACCACTGAGCAACAGTCCAGTTCTTTTTCTCCACAGCCCAGGTAAGATGCTTCTGACGTTGTCTCTGGTTCAGAAGTGGCTTGGTAGCCCTTTTCCTGAAGACGTCTGAGCGTGGTGACTCTTGATGCACTGACTCCAGCTTCAGTCCACTCCTTGTGAAGCTCTCACAAGTGTTTGAATCGGCTTTGCTTGACTGTATTCTCAAGCTTGTGGTCATCTCTGTTGCTTGTGTGCCTTTTCCTACCCAAATTCTTCCTTCCAGTCAACTTTGCATTTAATATGCTTTGATACAGCACTCTGTAAACACCCACACCTTTCAGTAATGACCTTCTGTGACTTACCCTCTTTGTGGAGGGTGTCAATGTTCGTCTTCTGGATCATTGCCAAGTCAGCAGTCTTCCCCGTTATTGTGGTTTCAAAGAACAAGAGATACCCAGAATTTATACTGTAGGGATGGTAATTTATTCAAACTCAAATGTAAATATTCTAATATTTTGAGATACTGATTTTTGACTTTCATGAGCTGTAAGCTCTAATCATCAAAATTAAAAGAAATAAACATTTGAAATATATCAGTCTGTGTGTAATGAATGAATATAATATACAAGTTTCACGTTTTGAATGGAATTAGTGAAATAAATCAACTTTTTGATGATATTCTAATTATATGACCAGCACCTGTAGATACATTTTTTTGCTATGGAAATGAGCAACATTCTGCTCAGTATCTTGACTTGTGTTCCACAAAAGGAAAAAAAAGATGGCTTAGATAAAATAAAATTTCTTTTTGGTAGAGCTAATTCTAAAAGTTACAGTGGGGAAAACAATTATTTGATCCCCTGCTGATTTTGTACGTTTGCCCACGGACAAAGAAATGATTAGTCTATAATTTTTATGGTAGGTTTATTTGAACAGTGAGAGACAATAACAACAAAAAAATACAGAAAAATGCATTTAAAAAAAGTTATAAATTGATTTGCATTTTAATGAGTGAAATAAGTACTTGATCCCCTATCAGTCAGTAAGATTTCTGGCTCCCAGGTGTCTTTTATACAGGTAAGGAGCTGAAATTATGAGCATTCTCTTAAAGGGAATGCTCCTATCTCAGCTTGTTACCTGTATAAAAGAAAATCTGTCCACAGAACCAATCAATCAATCAGATTCCAAACTCTCCACCATGACCGAGACCAAAGAGCTGTCCAAGGATGTCAGGGACAAGATTGTAGACCTACACAAGGCTGGAATGGGCTACAAGACCATCGCCAAGCAGCTTGGTGAGAAGGTGACAACAGTTGGTGCGATTATTCGCAAATGGAAGAAACACAAAATAACTGTCAATCTCCCTCGGACTGGGGCTCCATGCAAGATCTCTCCTCGTGGAGTTTCAATGATCATGAGAACGGTGAGGAATCAGCCCAGAACTACACGGGAGGATCTTGTCAATGATCTCAAAGCAGCTGGGACCAAAGTCACCAAGAAAACAATTGGTAAAACACTACACCGTGAAGGACTGAAATCCCCCTGCTCAAAAAAGCACATGTACAGGCCCGTCTGAATTCTGCCGATTGAACATCTGAATGATTCAGAGGAGAACTGGGTGAAAGTGTTGTGGTCAGATGAGACCAAAATCGAGCTCTTTGGCATCAGCTCAACTCTCCGTGTTTGGAGGAGGAATGCTGCCTATGACCCCAAGAACACCATCCCCACCGTCAAAACATGGAGGTGGAACCATTATGCTTTGGGGGTGTTTTCAAGGGGCTAAGGGGACAGGACAACTGCACCGCATTAAAGGGACAATGGACGGGGCCATGTACCGTTAGGGCCATGGCATTGAAAATGGGTCTTGGATGGGTATTCCAGCATGACAATGACCCAATACACACGGTCAAGGAAACAAAGGAGTGGCACAAGAAGAAGCACATTAAGGTCCTGGAGTGGCCTAGCCAGTCTCCAGACCTTAATCCCATAGAAAATCTGTGGAGGGAGCTGAAGGTTTGAGTTGCCAAACGTCAGCCTCGAAACCTTAATGACTTGGAGAGGATCTGCAAAGAGGAGTGGGACAAAATCCCTCCTGAGACGTGTGCAAACCTGGTGGCCAACTACAAGAAACGTCTGACCTCTGTGATTGCCAACAAGGGTTTTGCCACCAAGTACTAAGTCATGTTTTGCAAAGGGGTCAAATACTTATTTCACTCATTAAAATGCAAATCAATTTATAACTTTTTTGAAATGTGTTTTTCTGGATTTGTTTTGTTTTGTTGTTTTTCTGTCTGTCACTTTTCAAATAAACCTACCATTAAAATTATAGACTGATAATTTCTTTGTCAGGTGGGCAAACGTACAAAATCAGCAGGGGATCAAATATTTTTTTCCCCACTGTAGAAAGGGTAGAAAATGGTTGTATAATATTTAATTAATATTTTTGTACAAGAACAGTGTTGGGGAAAGTTACTTTTAAAAATAATGCATTACAATATTGCGTTACTCCCTAAAAAAGTAACTAATTACGTTACTTAGTTTACGTTACTTTTTATGGAAAGTAATGCGTTACATTACTTTTGCGTTACTTTCGCGTTACTTTTTAAATATGAGCAGGGCTTAATTGTTTTTAATACAAGAAGTTCTATTTATAGCAAATATAAAAGCCCTTTCACACCCAAAAGTGTAATAAATAAACCTCAGACTGAAGGAAAAGTAAATTCACGTCTGTACAGTAGAACACAGGAGAAGAAGGTTCAACACTCTTCAGCAATAAAAAAAACAATGAAGCACAATTGTTAGTTTATCTAAAGTCATTTTTGCTTATTAGTATGGTTGAACTGGATCATCAAAGGTCAGCAGCAAAGGCATTGGTTAATAAAATGGGATTAGATACATTCGTGTTGTTTAACATATTTAATTATTGCAGGTTTGCATCATATTCCGAGTTTGCATTTCACTGTTTTAATTAATTTTGATTTCGTTTTTTTTGCGAGTGGGATGAATTAATGCACAATCACATTTAGTCTAGAACTACAGTAACATCATGTTCACACAGCGCACTGTCAGTCAATAAATGGGAAAAAAGTAACTCAGATATTTTCTTGTAAAATAAAAAGTAATGCGTTACTTTACTAGTTACTTGAAAAAAGTAATATTATTATGTAACTTGCGTTACTTGTAATGCGTTACCCCCAACACTGTACAAGAAAGTGTTCCTATAAGTGTTCCTGTAGCTCAAACAGTAGTGCCTGAATGTTGTGACACCGATTTCATGATTTTAGTTGCCACGGAATGTATGAACTGAGAAAAGTGTATACCTTAAATGCAAATAAGCCAAGGGGAAAAAAACATAAACAAATACAAGGCAAGGAAAAAAACAGCTGCAAAGATTATATATGCCTTCTTTAAAACCATTTAAAAAGTAACTAGCAAAGCAGTATTAAAAAGATCTGATATTATTTTTGAAATATTATTGAAACTAAGAGATACTAGTATTATAATGTTGGTTTGACTACAGATTGAGGAGCAAATGAATACCGGAGAAGAAGAGAGAAAGGCTTTAGAGACAGAGAGGGAGGAACTACGCAACCAACTACAGCTGTCCAACAGAGAGGTAAGTTACTGCATAGGATCCCACTACATTTGTCCTTTGCTTTTCCACTTAAAAGCCAAAACAATCTTGGATATGTTTGCATAACATTGTTGACCTACTAATGAATCAGGTCACCACAAATAACCTGAACTATATACATATCAAGCTTTTTCAAATTGGTTTGAAGCTCAGGCGAAGGGGGACATGCTCAGTCCTTCTGCTTAAATACACAGAGACAGACTGAGAGGCCCAGAGCTCTCCACATGACCATGATAAATGAGAAAACAAAAGGAACATTTGTAGTGCCCAAGGCACAGGGCTTCGTCTAATGCTTCATCTAATATGCCAGCAGGCTTGGAACTGGGTTATGATAACAAAATAGTGGTTAATAAGTGATAGCTAGGAAGAGGATTGTTGTTTTAGTGCTGTGTTGCAGTGAAGCAAGCATCAGTTTCTGCTATTTATCAGAAAACCATTTGTTCTAAGTCAAGTTAAATATATGGATTGTGGTTGTATCCTAGTGTTTAATGATCTAGGCTGGGGCACAAAAGGTTTTAGGTTAAACACCCCACTAGGTACAATTCTTGAAAAATCTAATGCTATGTTGTCTGGCTCATTTGTTTCCAAGTGTTTCAAACATGGCCCTTAGGTTTACATGCAGCTACAGCCAAAAAGTACTAAAATGATCTACTAAAGCTCATCTGCTAACATGTTTATAGGATGTCATGCATTTTTCAGATTTCACTTAATAAAAATGCCATTTGATGTGTGCTTCCAAACAACTGCAAAATAATGGGCGGTATCACTGCAGATGGATTAAATAGCACCTGCAAAATGATTAATGAATCCTGAAAGCCGTTTCAGAAACTGTAACTGTGTGAGCAAATTAACAGGACTGAAAGGCAGGTAATCTAATTCACGCTGTGCACCATGCTGTCACTTTAGCACAACTTTGAGAACGAAGAACACATAGCGTGACAGTACTGCTGAATTGCTGACATTGTGATAATAAAATATCCTCATGAGCAATTGTTTTGTTCAAAACTATATTTAGAATAGAAATCCTAAATTAACTCACACTTCACATTGCCGAGATATTCAAACAGAAATATCATAGCTTATGTCTTAAAAAAGGACTGTTTCATATTTCAGTCACTTCAACATTGACTGGCAGCTCTCTTTCATAGGACCTGCTGTCCACAACCTTACGGGGACATAAATGGTTGTTCATGACCCACCCATTGAGAACCACTGCTTTAAATATTGGGACACAGATTTCCTGTGGCACCTTATAAGCTCATTAAATTGTTTTTGCTATTTATCAACAGGATCATTAAACATGCCATCAGGCTTCTTTGTTGTAGCTGTTACAAAGAACAATGCCATTATGAATTATGTGCATGTCCTGCTTTAAACATAATGGCATTCAGATATTATGCACAAATATAACAAAAATAAAACTGAGTAGGGAAAATGGGTCTTTTTTAGTCTTCAGCAACTTCAATTCCTATATAATATTAAAGTTTGTAATACACAATAATGATTAAAAAGTTTGGGTTTTGGTAAGATTTTTTTTTATGCTTTTGAAAGAAGTCTTTTATGGTCACCAAGATGCATTTATTCGATCACAAACGCATTAAAGACAATAATATTATGAATCTGAAATAACTGTTTTAATACATTTCTTATTATTCTCAGTGTTGAAAATGATTGGGCTGCTTAAAATTTTGGGGCGAATGTTTTGATGAATAGAACATTCAAAGAGATAGCATTTATTTGAAGAAGAAATATTTTGTAACATTGATTAACTAAATAAAAGTGTTAATTTCTTTAAAAAACAGAACTGAAAAACATTTGAATGATAGTAAAGATGATTATAAATTACACCTCGGTGAATAACAGGAAAAAAAAAAAAATTTTTTCATAAATGGTGACAACATTACGGTTAAATAACATTACTTGTGACAATATTACCGGTAACTGAGTGTAGTAAGAAAACAATTTACTCAATCTAGAGAACGGATTCAGGCACACCCTTTAACAATCCCCATTGTATCCCCTTGAGTAAGAACCTTAACCTCAGGTTGCTTTAAATAAAGACTCTATATTCTATAACAGAACATCATTTTCTTTGTATGGCCCACATAAATTATATCAAACTTGAGTGGATTCCACATGCTCTTAAGGTCTTTGCTGATCAAAGTTTTATTGGCTTACAGATGGCGAAATTGGAGGGGGTGATTCAGACGCTGGAGAAAGAAAGAGAAGAGGAGAAGGAAAGGGCAAAAGAGAGAGAGCAGGAGTACGCAAAGGTGGAGCGGCAGTCAGCATGTGGCCCGGAGTGTGTACGAGTGAGAGAAGAACTGGAAAACACACACAGCAGTATGCAGCAAATACAGGTTCTCGCTCTTTTTTGCTCAACACACACTTCCATTTGACATGTGGACAAAGTGTCAGTGATGTCCCTTTCCATTACTGTGCAGATCTATCACACATACTCACAAGCACACACAGATCTGCAATTCCCTTATGGCAGCACAAGGTTCTGCTGATCTCAGCAGATCTGTTCCACCCAGAGGAAAGAAAGACATTAATATTCACCTAGCAACCGATCTACTTCTTTTTCTTCCTTAATCCATGGATCCTTGCATCTATCCATCCTTGTCCTCCTTTCTTTTTATGTCTCCCACAGGAGGAGTGTGCTGCACAGAAGGAAGTGTTACAGGCAGAGATTTCTGCTCTACAGCAAGAGAGAGACATTCTACAACAGTCCAATCATGGTATAGAGGAGAGAATCAGGTGTGTCAGAATGAAAGTGAGACATGAAGGGACAGAAAGAGAAATTCGCTCACATTACATGTGTGTTTCTAATAGAGCTGTCTGTTAATTAAAATTTTTAATTGTGATTCATTTTAATTATGTTCTGAGTCAGTAAGATTTTTCAATGTTTCTTATGCTCACCAAGGCTGCATTTATTTGATCAAAAATAAAGATTAAAAGTTATTTTGAATTGCAATAATATTTTGCAATATTATAACTGTTTACTATTGTAGTATAATTTTAAACAAATTTATTCTTGTGATGGTAGCAGCCATTACTTCAGTCTTCAGTGTCACATGATCCTTTAGAAGTCAGAAGATTTTGATTTTGCGCTCAAAAAACTTTTTTTATTATTATAAATGTTGAAAACATTTTTGCTGCAAGGAATTTTTTTTTTTCAATCAAACAACAGAGTAAAAATAAATAAAATAAATTTGGTAAAAATAAATAAATTGTTTTTCCACCCATTTTGATCAGTTTAATGCATCCTTTCTTTAAAAAAAAAAAAAAAGAGAAAAAAATTAAAAACTCTTACTGACCACAAACTTTTGAACCGTAGTGTGTATTACTGCCCCAAAATAGATGAATTTAGTTTTTGTATTTTTCTGCAACAGCACACAATGCACTTACCTCAGTGCTAATCTGCAGTAATTTAATAAAATTCTTAAATAATTTCACACCCTTTATAGACTTTCTGGCAGAATCACAAAAATAAACAGAGCTGTTGTTCTGATTGCGTCTTGCCTTATGCTGAACCAGACCCATGCGGATACTCAGCAATCAGCAACTGTGGCAATTAAAGGCAATACAAACAAAGGGATACAAACTGCATCCCAGTAATGTTTTAATAACATTACAAAGTCTTCAAACACATATTGGTCAATTAAATAAAGAACCAGAACTAAACCGTTGTATATACGTATTAGTCAGATGCGATAATGTGTTAACTTTGACATCCCTACTTTCTAATAATGTGTAAAATGGGTATAGAGTGCAATTCTATTAATTTAAATGCAAATGTATGTGTGTAGGCTACAGTTTGAGAAGCAGTTCTCCGATCAGATTGTGGAAATGAAGAGAGAAAGAGAGGAAGAGATCAGAAAGATGAACCAACAGTGGCAACACAGAGTAGAAGAACTGCAGACACAGGTAACACACACTGACAGTATCCTCAGACCCATCATACACACAGTTCACGCTATCAGCATTATTTTTCTGTTTCTGTGTTGTAGTTGGAGGAGAGGAGAGCACTCTCAGAGAAGATGGAAGGAGAGAGAGAGAGACGTTACGGTAATGGAGAGATGGAACGGATGAAGCAGGAGATCCAAAAGACAAGAGATATGAACAGCACACTCAGATCTCAGCTTCACTCCACCATTCAAGAGAAAGAGAGACTGATGAGGCAGCAGTTACAAGTGCGTATACACTAGGGCTGTCAGGATATCAAAAGATTTCTTATGATTAATATATTTATCATTACTAATGAATAATCATTAATAATAAATAGCAATTAAACTGAGAGTGCTGCTAAAGGGATAATTCATCAAAAAAACATTGTCATCATATACTCTCATGTTGTTCCAAACCGCTGAGTATTTCTTCATTCATTTGGAACAGAAAAGAAGATATTTTGAAAAATGCTTCATCCCTATAATTCAGGAAATTGGGGTCCAATGATGTTTTGGACAGAAACCATTGAAATGATGACAGCGCACACACATACACACACAACTGTGGATAGAACTCTTAATGTTAGTGATTTTGTGTTGTCCTGTAGGTGGTTAAAGAGGAAGATGAGGACGAGGAGGATGGAAAGGCTACGGGAGAGAGGGAAGAGGAGAGGGAAAAGCGGGGATGGCGTGAGCGAGAGGAGGAGTTGTTGCGCGTGGAAAGGTTAAATCACCAGCGTGCTCTTCAGGCCCTAGAAGCACAAGCCAATGAAGAACTTCAGTCGGAAAGACAACGCTTGCTCACACAGCACAAACTACAGCTGGGTAACCATCACACCCCATACAGAATGTTTTTGCAAATATCATAGTCACATTCTTACTTATAGATACTGTAATACTTACTTAGAATGTCTATTCTACCAAAAGGGCACAAACAATCTTCCCTAGTCCTCCAGATGCTGGGGGCCTTATCACGCTACTAATGAGGCAGGAAAATGGTGTAAAATTATTTAAAATAAGACAAAACAAGGTTTAGAATAAGCTAAGAGCGAATGTCTGTAAGCTGAAATCATGTCTTATTTTAATTTGTTCCCATAACATAGGCCATTTTTATTTAAAAACCAGGGTTCTCGTGATATTGGATAAGCCGAATATACTGTATGAGGGAATTTTAAATGTGTGATTTCTAGATCTGAAAAAGTTCAAGTGCAAACCATGAATAACATTTAATTATTGGATTTTATTTATTTGATGGTTGAGGACCACTAAGACATAAGGCAGTGCATATTATCTCACACAACTCGCATGAACAATAGTATATCAAAATAACACATACTAAATATTGCGCACTATAAACAAATACAGATAATCAGCAGCACATTAGAATTAGATTAGCATTTTGACCCATGTCTTTTCAGTTTATATTAGTTTTAATCTTTTTTATATATACAGACATTAAAATTAATGAACATGAATCAATATAACTCTCCTTATTTAAAAAGGTTACTGGCCTACATTTTCCAATTCATCCTTCAGTCTCATCTTCTATCGTTAGGGATATGAATAAGAATGAATGTTAATTAAAGGACTAAAATGGAGCGTAATAATATTCAAGCGGCAGACAGAAGAGAATAGCAGGATATCTTTGTTTATTAAAAGGTTTATTCGTAATATGCTGATTGCCGTATTTGCAGAAATATTCTAAAGGCTTTATTAGAATATTGATGCTAATTGTAAGTACTGTCATTATCTTTCATAATGAGAAAGGTAAATAAAACACGTTTGTGTAAAAAAAAAACTTATTCCTTAAAATGAGTTGATGATTATGTATTGCATTTTGCACAACAGCACCATCTAGTGTCACCGACTAAAGTAGAGCAAGACTGAATACGGCACATACGGCATGTCTGATCTAATGTGTCTTCCAACTGTGTGTGTGTGTGTGTGTGTGTATGTGTGTGTGTAGACAAGCAGAAGGCAGAGCTGACCCAGCAGCACACTGAGTGGGTGAGACAGGTCACCCAGAGACACATGCAGCAGATCGAGGACCTTCAGAACGAAATACACACATACACACAAATGATGGCCCTGCAGCAGGTACACATACAAACCACACAGACAGACACACACACACACACACACACACACACACACACGTACACCGCCTCAAGGGGTTCATCACCCCACGTCTCTCTCTCTCTATTTGTCTCCTCCTCAGGATCTGAAGCAGCAAAACCGCTTACAGTCACTAGAGAGACAGCTGGATGAGAAGAGCAGTGAGGTTCAGGAGCTTAAGAGAGAGAACGAAGACCTGAAAGAGCGCATGAGTGCAGTCATAGCACAGAAAGAAGAACGAGATGACCATAAAAATAAACACAAGAGGTCAGTACCAAAATAACTACAAGCACAATCACACATGGAAGGTCAGTAACAAGATGACCTCAAACACGCACACAGACAGGAGGTCAGTAACAAGATGACCACAAGCACACTCAAACAGGTGTCAGTGGCAAGACTGACTGCTAAGTCCACATTGCTGCTTATTCTGGTTAAGAACTGCTTACTTATGCCCATTATTCACTGACAAGGGGCCCATTTGAAACTGTTCCATATGTTTCCACTACTCTGCATTGGCTCCTTAAAGGGATAGTTCTCCCAATTATTTACCCTCATGTCATTCCAAACCCATTAAACGTTTATCTTAGAAACACAAATGAACATTTTTATTAAACCTGAGAAATCTCCGTCTTCCATTTGAGCTTCCGTTGACCATATTTGATGTGCTCTATGTGTGTGCATTGATCTATGTTTATGTGAAAATTAAATCTGATCATCATATAAAGCTATATGTTTCTTCAGAACACTTGGATTGAATTGCTCAATTCATATGAATTTCTTTAAGAATGTCTTTATGAACTGTTTGAAGCATCAAAGTTCTGAAGGAATGAACTTCATGGAGGGACTTAAATCTCTTATGATTCATTAAAAAATATCTGTTGCAGGTTTGAGAGCAAGTAAATGATGACGGATTTTTATTTTTTTGAGTGAACTAACCCTTTAAACCTGCTGGTGTCAAACCAGGAGACACTAACATAATAGTCCTCATCAAGTAAAGGTTTCTGAACAATAACTTGGTCTGGCCAGATTTACACAAAACAAAACTTGGGCGCTCTACAGGATGCAGAAAAGACATGCATGTTCAGTTGATCTTGTTGATACGCATGTCGTTTGGGACTTCGGGCAGTTTATTTCTGTTGTCCCCTGTTAGTATCTAAAATAATATTATTTTATTCGTTTATTTAATTAAATGTCATGTTTGAATTGATTGAAACCGGTTTTATTTGATATTAAATAACTACTGGCATCTTGTGATGGCATGAAGAAGCTGAATTAAATTACAACAGATTTTAAATCTGTTTTCAAAACTCAGAGGACTTTAAAGTTGTAGACAGACAATGTACTATAGTAACATTGCCACTTATAACATTGTTCACTTTGCCAATTATGAGAGTTTTCAGACCTTTCTGCTCCACCATGCATTTAGGTGGAAAAGTGGTATTAAACAGAATGTCTGAGCGTAAAGGGACCCACCACATGCTGTGTAAATCTGCTACATCTGCACAGTGCTAAGTAAATCTGATATCTGCTGTAGGCCTGAGAACAATGAAGAATATACTTGTGTGATATTGATGTATTGTGTCTGATGTGTAGTTTCTCGGAGGAACGTGATGAGGCGGGTGAAGCGGTTGGGTCGGATCACAGGAATAACATGGAGAGTGTGAAGAGAGAGCACAGAATGGAGATCCAGACCATAATATCAGACTTCAGCACCGCCCAAACACGACTACAGGCCCGCATAGTTGCCTTGGAAACAGAGTACCTACTCCTCCCACATCAATAATGCAAAACGCAAACCACACATACATACAGAATTAATCCAAGCAAGACAATATATGGCAATGGCTTGTGACTAGGATTTCCTTCAGATTTCCACAGAACTGAAGCGAGTTAAAATTCCACACATTGCATGCTAATTTATTAAATATATTGGCTAATTTAATAATAACCGTTGCTATAAAAATGCAGTAATTACAGGTCCGTTTATCACATTTTACCACTACCTACCATTTTACTGCATCATATGAGAGACTCATAATTACTCATTTGAAAAAAGTGGTACAATAACTTACACAAAATACAGTACTAATACACACACAAGGTTCTGTTAAAATGATTAATATTATCTATATTAGAATGTCATGTTATACAAGTAATAAAAGTTTGAGTGTTTTAGTGCCATATTAAAATCGAAAATAAGATTTCAAGAATAAAATCAAAACATTATGAAAACAAAGGCTTCATTTTTTTGTAAATAAAATTGTAATATTTAAAAAAACAATTGTAAAATGAGAATAATAAAGATGTAATATTTTGTAATAATGAAAGAATGCTACACCTTTATTCGTATCTATTCTAGTCTAATTGTGAGATTATTCTCTAAACATTTGACTATTTTTTTTCTTTCTTTTTTTACTAAAACAGTTCAAGTGATATATTAAATTTCTTAATGTTGCATTTAATTCATATTTGTGTGTCTGCTTTGTGTGCTTGTATTTTATGTTTGTAGGTTGAGAGAAAGAGAAGAAAGGGGAAAGAGGAGAGTAGAAGACCTGCACACAATTGCTAAACTACAGGACAAGCTCAGCGAGAGAGACCAACTCATCAAAAGTCTAGTGGTTAGACATGCACGACGTACACAGACAAATACGAGACACAGGATGCTAGAACCCTTCTGTCTCATCACATCATTTCTCTTTCAATTTCAGGAGGACCTACACCAGCTATCCCAGCATCCAACACTGTGCAGCAATGAAATATTGAAGCCTTATGACTCTAGGACACAAGCAGGGACCCTCACACCTACTATGAAGGTAGCACATATTCACACTTTTTCAAATCCCATTCCATTCATCTAGTATTATACAATAACTGAAAGAACACGTTTATTGAAGCTTGAGTTTAATATGATGTAACCTGCCTTATGTGTATAGAAAAAAGGGGTTGAGGAAACTAGCATCCCAAACCTCTGCTCGTACGATGGAGGGTCACCTAAGGCCAAATGCTCACCAGTTATGGAGCGTGGATTATCTAGTCTGGAACAGTGCGGAAGAGGGACCACTCTAACAAGGACACACACGCCCACTTCCCCTCATTCTGAACACAGAGCCTCTATCAGACAGAGCCGCCCACCTTCACAAGAAGTGCGACATCAGCCGCAGCTTAAAATCAACTACAACCAGCACATCAGGTAATCACCCACATAACAGCCAATCCTGAAATCTCCTGGAAACTTTTTCTTTTTGAGGAAGATAAATACAAAACTCAACGTATGGCCTATGTTCATGTGGAGATTTATATAATACATAAATACATATTTTTCATTGATTAGACGCTTTTATCCAAAGCAACTTAAAAATTCTTTATATTTGGGGCCTTTTCTGTTCTGAGATAAATCATCTCATATTGTAAAACATGCTCTGAAATTGCTCACAAAAGGATTTTTAAATGTAGTTCAGGGTTTCTAGGCCTGTGTGACAAACAACATCCTAATAACTATTTAAAACTAGTGTTATTAAACTATTAAAACAACAAATTGTGAACTGAAATACTGTCAAAATCACATAACAATATTACTTAAATTTAAACTAAAATTAAAAATTAAACAAAATGCAAACATATATGAAAATACATGCAAATATAAAAGTATGAAATACTATAATAACATTAAATAATACTAAAAAAGCACTGTTCAAAACTAGCCCAAAGACCAATTAAAGCTCCTTTTTACCTTCTATCCGATATACAATACCTTTTTTCTTCTTCTTCTTTTTGTATAATCCAAGTAGCAGCACTGGACATTTGCAAAGTACAAAAACATGTTCCTAAAGGTTAAAAAAACAAAGTCTAAAATAGTTGGATGACCAACTATATAATATGCCAAAGTGTGCAGTATACAACAGCATATACTATAATTAGAAGAAGCTGACACCTGAAGCCTTGCACATTAAAGTTAAAAATTGTTCTTCCCACTTTTACATTAAAAATTAGGTGCCTTGGTATTAAAAAATAAGATATCCATATTAGACATGTTTTGTTAACTACCTATTCAGCTGCTTGAGCTCAGTCTTAGAAAAAAAAGTTTTTTTGTGTTTATGAGTTGGTGTTAAAAAGTCTCTTCCTCAACTTTTTTTTCTCTCTCTCAAGATGTCATATTTACAATTCCTGCTTATTTATCTTATAATTTTCTTCCAGGACTCCAGCTGAGCAGAGGGTTATTGAAACAGGGCCTGATGGACAAGACCCTCAAAAACAGGAGTGGTTCACAAAATACTTCTCTTTCTGAGGTCCCACAAACCTTCGTCCTTATCTGTCCCAACATTTTGAGAACAAGCTCACCAAAGTCTCCTTTTTCTGCATAATTACACTCAACTGCAAGCTAACACCAAATAAGCTTTTCTACAGGATGCATCTCACTTTTATCCTGTTGATCGAACAGCAGCACACAGGCCCAATGTCTTAAAATGTTACAAAAATGAAGAGATTATGCACTGAACCATGAAGAACTCATCAGAATGATAAAGGACAACAGGACACTAAGGTCATAGAGTGGGTGGGCATATCAAAGAGCAGAAAGAAGAGAATGTTCCTGTGCTGAGGCTTCCTCCATCGATGTTGTGGTCTATCCTTGCACATTATGCCTCCAGCACAAGGATGATCAAACAAGGTCTAAAAAAAGAAAAAAACCTGAACAGGTCTGCAGCAAATCCAACATGGCCAACTATTAATTTATAAAAATGAACTGCCAAGTCTGGATTGCTGGAAATGTGCTGTGGAATGCTGAGACTTTTATTAATAAACAAAAACGAGAATGCAAGAACAGCTGGTTTTGCCATACTATGCCAAAACTGTAACTATATCAAGATAATTAATGTATATCAATAAATTACATATTTTTGTTTTTTAAATTGCATGATTGCACATTTTCTTTATTGGTTTGAATATCTTTTTACAGAACATCAGAATACTGTACTGGTCATTCAAAATATACAGGTCTATCTATTGTGTTAATTAAAAAAAAGTTTCACTGAAATAATTTGCAGTTCATAAGAGCTTCTGTAGCTGATGGATAATGGAGTATCTCCGACTGGAAAGATTTGAGGGCGCTCTTCAGTGTCCTCTGCTGGTTGCTCTGGGCTTTGCTCTTGTATTTCATGCTCAACAGTTTATCAGCCAGATAGTGCAGCCACAACACGTTGGAATGAGGATTATAGGTGGACCAGCAGTTACTGAGACAGAGAAAATGAGAAAAACAATAAGAATCAATCATTCAATGGTTTAGAATGAAAGAATTTTAAATAAGTTCTGTCTAAGGCTAAAGCACGTACTTGTTTTCTTTCTTCATTAGACGATAGATTTCAAACTGATAATCTCCCTGACCCATAAACAACTCCTCATCATTAGATATATCACATGACACCGTCAGTCCATCTAAAAGAGACAGACAAACAACATGATTTCAAAATTTACATTTTCTTATTCATTTGTATCTGGCTGCACAAATTTGTTTACCTCTTCCCAAAATTGTACTCTTCAGTTTTTACCAAAACATTTGAATATACTTTATATAAAAAAAAAAAAAATAATAATAATGTATGACTGTTTTATAGACAAACATTAAATAAAAGTAACATTAATGTAAACAAAACATGGCTGGTAACAGGGTTGCAAATTTAGCCTAAATATAATTCTCTTAAAAGGATAACTTTTTTCAATTTTCAACCAGCTTTGTATTGTTATGGTCAGTAATATATATAAATGAACAATTTGTATTCTTTCTCCATGATACTTATGCTACCTTAATTAAAGCAATACAAAGTGTGACGAAAATCTGCAAACTTGTCCTTAAACAGCGAGCCAGTTTGGGACCAAATATTGATTTTTAGTTAACTTATGAGAAATCTGCAAATGAACATCTGATAAAACTGAAAGAAAATTAAAGTTTGCTATAATAAATTCTACAGACCGTCAAAATTATGTTGCTGCATGATTTTAATTGTTAGATGCAGTGGATAAAGTCAAGGAAAGTCTCTGAATTCAGGCCAAAAACAAATTCACATTTTATGAGTGAGGCTAGTAGGAAGATATCCAAAATTAAGTTCATGTAGGTTAACATATACAGCTATCTATACCTATTACAGCTATAATGTGACTCTAATGCTTTGAAAACAAGTCACTATTTGCACTAAAGAGAGTAAGAGAAAGAGTTTTGTCTTGGACTGACCGATCTCCAGGCGTGAGAGTGAGTAGTCGATAACGTTGACGTGAACCCCTCGTGTCTCTATGGAATGCACGGTTCCATTCAGAATGAACTCATTGTGCTTGTGCTTAATGTTCTTCACCAGGATGTTTCCCCAATGCAGATCTCTGAAACATCAGCACACAACATTTACATCAGCTTACACAGAAAAGGTTTTACGCACGATACATATATACTGTAATGAAACTTAAATTTCAGCTTTAAACATGTTACCTGTGTTCAAAACACAGTGCTTGCTCAGCTACAGCCAAAGCTGCAGTGACTTGATGCAGAACACTCTTGGCCTGGACTATGGAAGATAGCTGCAATGGTACACACAAACAAAGTTTTCATAATGATACACTATAGTTCAAAGTATATGTATATTCTAATTAACAGGTTTAGCTATAGAGTGGTGGAACTATGATGTCACTTTGTAGGCAAAAACCCGGAAGTGAGTGCATTTTAGCACTTCCGGTTCCATCGTCCTAGAGTCAATGGGTTTTTTTAAATGGGATTTTGGTTAAATCCCTTAAATAAGGTCTGTGGTTCACACAGGCTCAAGATACTTTCACGTTTTATTCTACGACATAAAACACACCAGTTACACCCCACTCATGATTTTTTTTTAAACCGTTACGTTTCTTAAAAAAGACGGTTGCTAACAAGTTGCTAAATGGGACTACAGGTGCTGTCGGAGACATTCAATGTCATCACGTCAAACAGTTGATCAATTTGTAGTATTTTCCAGTTGTAGTATAATTTGTAATTCAATTAATTGTAGAATAACCAATGAATAGTTTCCCGCATTTTATACTGTTGTTCAACAATGTTTTTTTTGCTTTGCCCCGAAATGCGACAAGTCTTCGGAGGGAAGATGCTCGAGTTTATCGCTTACTGATACGGAGACTCTGGGTTCGTACCACAAGGTAAACTCATATTACGATTAATCCATGTAAACACCACATTTACCGGCTTTAGGTGGTAAGAGTGAAACTTTAATGATGCATAGTGCTTAAAGCCAAGTTAAAATTAAATGTTTAAGGCCACAAGAAGCTTTTCAGCAAGGATAAAATAACATTGTGTACCATTCTGAACAAAACGATAGCTGAAATGTGGTACTTTGTTCACTAAAATAAATTTAATCTTACCATATCCAAAGACTCGTTCACTCTGCTGTTATTTAATAGATTAAATGCATAATTTTATTGAATAGTATGTGGAGACATGTTTTTAATTCTAATATTCATATTAATCAAGGATTTATTGACTTTTAATGCACATAATTTCATAATGTACAGAAATACGTGCTTTCATATGTCCTTTAGTTAAGATTATATAATTTATTCACTATACTATTTATTATTAATGTCTCATTTCAGTTTTAGTTTGTCTCTAGTTTTGCATTTATTCCCGTTTATATGAAAAGGTTCATGTAGCGTGGATTAACATTCATATACAGAGTAAATCCTTCACTGAACATGTTAAAAATAAGTTGTCGGGAGCGCGGTGGTGGTGACGTGGTGCTGTAGTTCGTTTATAGCCTAAGTTTAGCTTTTAAATTCTGGCGCTTTTATTTAGGCTTCAAAATTCAAAGTTACATTATTTTGTGAAGATTATCTTGACGGACAAAACGTGTAAGTTTCATGAACTATGATTGAACACAGAGCTTATTTTTTGCGATAATCCAAAAGCCTATGGAAAAATCCTATTGGCTTTTTGTCGAGGGAACCAGTTTCATGCTAACAGCCGATCCGCCTACAAAGTGACGTCATAGTTCCCCCACTCTATTACAGTGATTTTTAAAGGATTAGTTCACCCAAAAATTGGGATTTAGTTTTCATTAATTACTCACCCTCATGTTGTTCCAAACCATAAGACATTTCATTTGTGTTTCGAGGATGAACTTATTTGTAATTAAACCTGAGATTCCATCAAAAGCCCATTCCACAAAACTTATCCCTAATCCATATGAATCAAGCAGTTTAATCCAAGTCTTCTAAAGAGACAAAATGACTTTAAGAAACAGAAACAGATTTAATAAAGGTTGTTATTCACATACTGTATAAACATTCATCAATCCACATACACTACGTATGTGCATTAATTATCAAAGTTGTCATGCCTCTTCAGAAGATTTTGAGTAAATCACTTGATTTATATGGATTTCTTGTATATCTTCTTTATGAGCTTTTTAAAATTTTGGTATAAAGGACTTTCAAGACTTAAATCTTTCTGGTTTCATTAAAATATTTTTGTTTCAAAGATGAACGGAAGTCTTATAACTAAATGATGACAACATTTTAAACCATACAATGACAAAAGGATCAGTGAGGTCAGGAACCGATGCTGGATGATGGGGCCTGAATTCACCTCAAAGGTGTTCAGTGGAGTTCAGTCATCACAGAAATTAATGGAATAGCGCAACCTGTATAAAGAAGCAAAAAAGCGAAACTCTTGCATGTGCAAGGTACCTTTCCATTCATGTTCTCTAGATCACTCCCTCCAAACTCAAACTCCAGGATTAAAAACAGCTGCTCGTCATCAAAGAAATCTGTGACAACAGAATGAATACATTAATAGACATTAAATGTCACAATACAATTAAACAGTGTACAAATTGTTTATACTTTTAGCTTACCAGGTCTGTCATTCTCAGATCCCTTCTGGCAGTCAAACTTGTCCCAGGCTTTGAGCAGAGCTTCCGGATAGCATCCACGAACACAATGTAGACTAAAAAGTAAAGGAATAGTTTACTCAAAAAGGACAATTAAAAAAAATAAAAAATAACACTTTTCAAAACAAAATCACCTTCTTCATTCTTATAACTATAACACACACACTTCCATTCACCTCATTTTATACCCAAGTTAGCAAAGAAAAAAAAGCTGCATACTTGTTGAGTCCAATGAAACCATCTGTCTTGTTAAACTCCTTTGTGTTAAGGCTGCTCAGCTCTCTGTGGGGACATTGAAGATGTGTTTGAATATTCACACACCATTACATTCAAATGTACAATAGATTTGCTGAGTTATGCCAGACTTCCTACTTGGAAATGATGATTTCATGGAGGATTTCGCCAAATGTTTTCTGGTGTTCACCATTGACCTGCTGACTGCCTTCTACTGGGATGATCTATAGAAATTACATTTAAATATCACTTTTGTACAATCATTTTTGCAAGTTTAAGAAATAACAACAATACCAAACTTTTAAACTTCACCAAACAAATGACCAAACTTCTATTCCTACATTTATAGATGTACATATAAGTTCACAATTTATTTAAATTACTACGTTTACATTAAATCACCACCCTGTGATATGCCAGACAGTAGCTGGTACGCTTCTACAATAAAACCATGTGTGATTAAATTCTGCACATACTTTGAGAGCAACAGTCTTGTTGGACTCATTTATGGTTGAGAAGACCTCTCCAAACGTCCCTTCACCGATCTTGTTGCAGTGTTTCATGCGAGCTGGAGGGATACAGTCACTGAAGGAAAGTGGGCCGCACTGTTGACATTCCTGATAGACTTTTTCTTCATCGCTTATATCTTCGTCATATGAAATCTGAACCACATAAACAGGAGGATCGTGAGAAAAAAAAAAACGAGAAAAGAAATGTGTATGAGAGTATACTCACTCTGGACAAAAAGTAAAAAACAACAACATCCTATTATATGTTATACCATATTATAGTTACATTTTAGTGTAGACATTACATTAACATTTTTTTATAGATAGATTTGTATATGAGTTTTGTGTGTTAGAGTGTAAATGCATAAAATTACTCTTTTTTTTGTTTTCCATGTCTTAGTCCCATCAATACAGGAAAGTTTTTAAGTCTTAGGGATACAGGTTTTTTTTTTTTTTTTTTACATAATTGTTCATTAGTTTTGAAGAGTAAACACAAATCTCTTTATGTCTTTACCATCGGGGTGTTCATGGTGGACCGGAGCATGCGTGAAGGTGTGAATCTGGATGGTGTGCAGACAGGGGAACCAAACAGGTCTAGACTGTTTTCAGCTGGAAACCTGGAGCCTGGGGACTTCAAATGAGACTGAACCAAGCGTCGAGGGGTGGGAAATGCTGTGGTACACACACACAAACATTCAGCAATTTATACATAATGGGTGCTTTTAGGAAAAGTGACAAGCACTTAAGGCCATTTTACACGCTTTCAAGTTCTCAAAGGGAGAGAGGTATTTAAACAAAGTGGCACTGAAAGCTTGCCGCCAATCATGAACCATGTAAAATGTCCATTAAGTAAATATGCAAACTTTGGGTAGTTTGGTGTATGAATAAAAGACTGGCTTTATCTAGCCTGCTGTAAACACATACCAGTTTTCTTCTTATGCAGGGACAGTGCTGCCTTTAGTCGGCCCCAGGAGTGTGTTGTGAGTGTGTCAGGAGTGAAGTTGGCCAAAATGGAAGACAGATTCATTTGTTCCATTCTGAGAGGTGTCACAGCCAGACCAATCCCACTGGTGCCCTGCAGCCAGCCGCATGTTGATTCCTGCATGAACATACAGAAAAAAACCAAGCAGATGAAACACTTGGGTAAAATCTTTTTTTTCCCCCTACAAATCAGTGGCATTTTTCCTCTCTTTGAAAAATAACATCCTTCAGCCCCACTTTTAGGTTTCATTTACTAAACACAGACTAAAAATGTCCAAAGGGGACTGTAAGCGCACATCCAATCTTCTATAATGACTTTACATTCTACATGCCTATACTGAAAAAAAAAAAAATAAATAAATCTCAAAGAGTTGAAGCATATTGCTAGGTTGTCAGATGTTGGTCTGGGATAATAAATGTAAAAAAAATAAAAAAATAATAAAAAAAAAATAATAATAATAATAATAATACAAATAATAATATTTTGCTTATAGTGGGACCTTAACAGTAATGTTTATTTTAAAAAATGTAATTACTCATCCCTTTTAAGTTGACAAACATTTAACAAAACAATATTTAAAAATAATGATAATAACAATAATAATAATAATAAATCATGCCCCTTGACCCATGAATACATTACTTAGATATTTTAAATAAGCAATTCCCAAATTAATTGCAGAAATGTGCAGGAATGTGTTAGAGTGAACGGTTACATCATAAAAACTCAATTCTAAAATATAAATAAATAAACAATTATAAAACATATTCATTTACTTGTAAAAGAACTGAATGCATTCTTGACAATGATAACTGACCCCTGCATAAGTGTCTGCTCCAGCAGACAACATGCTGCCACAGGAACTGTAGTCTCCTGATACAGCCTTTGTTCGCCCTTCTTTTTTCTTGCGCTTTCCATTGAATTCTCCAGTACCCCTCTTTGACCAGCGGCTGACATTTAGTCCACTCATGCAAACTTTACGACCGGTGCCAGAACCAGCACCTGCGCGTTCTTTAGGCACAGCAGGTGGTCGTGTTTGGCTATGAGCTGCAGAGGCAGGTGGAGAGACCGGAGGTAGTTGGAATGATGCAGACAAGTGTTGAACAACAGGTTCAGCATTATGGGGAGTCCTATTATTTATTGGACTGTTTAGGATAAAATTCCCTGTCTCCTTAAAAGGTGAAGCGGTGGCACTTTCCCTGTGGCATGTGTATGGAGACTCAGTACAGGGTGCTTTTGTTGGCCCCTGGTGGACAGAAGGATATGCACCCAAGTCAAGACGAGGAATGCTGACAACAACGGACGATAACAGACATTCAGCTTTAAGATGACCAATGAGGGACTGGTTTGAGCAAACTGCTCCAGGAAAAGGGGAAGTGGAAAGAGAACTGGAGGAGGAGATATAGATTGATGATTTGGATATTGAAGAGAAGCTGGATGATACAGTTACATAGGTTTTGCTGTTCTGAGTGGTTGCTGCCACAGAGGACTCCAAACAAACTGAGGCAATCTTCTCTTCCCCTTTCCTGCTGCAGCTTTGCACCATGTCTGAGCCATCTGTTTTTTTGAGCTTTATGGTTACATCCACTGTGCGACACCTACATATCAGACAAAACTTAATTAAAACATTTTATTTAAATAAAAACATTTGACAGTTTTACATTATCAGTCAAAGGCTTGAACATACAGTGCTGCTTCAAAGTTTGTGAACCCCTTGCAGAATCTGTGAAAATGTGAGTAATTTTAACAAAATAAGAGAGATCACACAAAACGCATGTTTTTTTATTTTTTATTTAGTACTGTCTTGAGTAAGATATTTTACATAAAAGATGATTACATTTAGTCCACAAGACAAAAAAAATAATAATAATAAAATAGCTGAAATTATTAAAATAACCCCATTCAAAAGTTTGGGAACCCTTGGTTCTTAATACTGTGTGGGGTTAACTGGATGATCCATGACTGTTTTTTGTTTTGTGACGGTTGTTCATGAGTCCATTGTTTGTTCTGAACAGTTAAACTGAGCACTGTTTTTCAGAAAAATCCTCCATGTCCTGCAGATTCTTCAGTTTTCCAGCATCTTTTGCATATTTGAACCCTTTCCAGCAGTGACTGTATGATTTTGAGATCCATATTTTCACACTCAGGACAATTGAGGGACTCAAACACAACTATAAAAAAAAGGTTCAAACATTCACTGATACTCCAGAAGGAAACACGATGCATTACAAGCCGGGGGGTGAAAGCTTTTTTAATTTGAAGATCAAGATCAATTCTGCAGGACATGGAGGATTTTTCTAAAGAACAGTGCTCAGTTTAACTGTTCAGAACAAACAAGAGACTCATGAACAACCATCACAAAACAAACAAAAAAACAAAAAACTGTCGTGGATAATCCAGGTAACCACACACAGTATTAAGAACCAAGGGTTCCCAAACTTTTGAATGGGGTTATTTTAATAATTCAGCTATTTTTTGTCTAGTGGACTAAATGTAAACATCTTTTATGTGAAATATCTTACTCAGGACAGTACTAAATAAAAAAAAATAACATGCATTTTGTATGATCTCTCTTATTTTGTTAATTTACAGATTCTGCAAGGGGTTCACAAACTTTCAAGCAGCACTGTATATACTCATTCTGTATTAATACTATTTTCCGCATTCAGAAAAACAGTCAGAACTAGGGCTGCAACAACGAATCGATTAAATCGATAAAAATCGATTACTAAAAGCGTTGGCAACGAATTTCATAATCGATTCGTTGTGTCGCGACGCCGGAGACGCTTGATTATTTAAAAAAAAAAACTTTAGTTGAGCGCGGAGTGAACACACTCGGTCTCTCTCACGCACGGATGGTAGCAGAGTTTGGCGCCTCATAAAAAAAACAACAAAAAAAAACAAAACCAGCGGCGGTAGAGGAAAGATACATAGCGGAGGCAGAAAAATCAGTGCGACCCAAGTCATCAAGGTGTGGGAGCAGGGGCGGCGTTTGCGTATGGCAGAGTATGGCAGTTGCCATACCCTAGCCCAGTCAGGTGCTGTGAAAAATTATCCAAACTTGAGTCGCTTATAATTGGTTTTTATTATTTTAAATCAGAGAGTTTTAAAAATAGTAAACCAATGATAAGCATTAAAATAACTTGTCAGTAAAACTGTAACGCCATTGGATCATCGAGCTCTCAGCGAGACCTCGTAACTTCACCCGCCTCCGTTCAGATTGACTCACCGCACAGCCTGGAGAAGATGAGATCTCTGCTTTTTCGCAATGCAAGGGTGAATAAATAATTGGTGTTTGAATAGTACAGCGTTTTCTTTACTCAAACACTATGTTAGTAAAGGATAATGTTTTTGTGTGTTTGAAGAGTGGAGAAGAATTAGTTATTTGCTGTCTATATCGTTTTAAATATCCTGTGCATTATGTGCATAAGCGCTTAATTTGAGATTTTGGCCAAGTGTATTAAACAAGAAAAACTAAGCGCCCATATACAGTGAGGAAAATAAGTATTTGAACACCCTGCTATTTTGCAAGTTCTCCCACTTAGAAATCATGGAGGGTCTGAAATTGTCATCGTAGGTGCATGTCCACTGTGAGAGACATAATCTAAAAAAAATCCAGAAATCACAATGTATGATTTTTAACTATTTATTTGTATGATACAGCTGCAAATAAGTATTTGAACACCTGTCTATCAGCTAGAATTCTGACCCTCAAAGACCTGTTAGTCTGCCTTTAAAATGTCCACCTCCACTCCATTTATTATCCTAAATTAGATGCACCTGTTTGAGGTCGTTAGCTGCATAAAGACACCTGTCCACCCCATACAATCAGTAAGAATCCAACTACTAACATGGCCAAGACCAAAGAGCTGTCCAAAGACACTAGAGACAAAATTGTACACCTCCACAAGGCTGGAAAGGGCTACGGGAAATTGCCAAGCAGCTTGGTGAAAAAGGTCCACTGTTGGAGCAATCATTAGAAAATGGAAGAAGCTAAACATGACTGTCAATCTCCCTCGGACTGGGGCTCCATGCAAGATCTCACCTCGTGGGGTCTCAATGATCCTAAGAAAGGTGAGAAATCAGCCCAGAGCTACACGGGAGGAGCTGGTCAATGACCTGAAAAGAGCTGGGACCACCGTTTCCAAGGTTACTGTTGGTAATACACTAAGACGTCATGGTTTGAAATCATGCATGGCACGGAAGGTTCCCCTGCTTAAACCAGCACATGTCCAGGCCCGACTTAAGTTTGCCAATGACCATTTGGATGATCCAGAGGAGTCATGGGAGAAAGTCATGTGGTCAGATGAGACCAAAATAGAACTTTTGGTCATAATTCCACTAAACGTGTTTGGAGGAAGAAGAATGATGAGTACCATCCCAAGAACACCATCCCTACTGTGAAGCATGGGGTGGTAGCATCATGCTTTGGGGTGTTTTTCTGCACATGGGACAGGGCGACTGCACTGTATTAAGGAGAGGATGACCGGGGCCATGTATTGCGAGATTTTGGGGAACAACCTCCTTCCCTCAGTTAGAGCATTGAAGATGGGTCGAGGCTGGGTCTTCCAACATGACAATGACCAAGCACACAGCCAGGATAACCAAGGAGTGGCTCTGTAAGAAGCATATCAAGGTTCTGGCGTGGCCTAGCCAGTCTCCAGACCTAAACCCAATAGAGAATCTTTGGAGGAGCTCAAACTCCGTGTTTCTCAGCGACAGGCCAGAAACCTGACTGATCTAGAGAAGATCTGTGTGGAGGAGTGGGCCAAAATCCCTCCTGCAGTGTGTGCAAACCTGGTGAAAAACTATAGGAAACGTTTGACCTCTGTAATTGCAAACAAAGGCTACTGTACCAAATATTAACATTGATTTTCTCAGGTGTTCAAATACTTATTTGCAGCTGTATCATACAAATAAATAGTTAAAAAAATCATACATTGTGATTTCTGGATTTTTTTTTTTAGATTATGTCTCTCACAGTGGACATGCACCTACGATGACAATTTCAGACCCCTCCATGATTTCTAAGTGGGAGAACTTGCAAAATAGCAGGGTGTTCAAATACTTATTTTCCTCACTGTAGCTACAATCAAAGTTATATAACCTGTAAAAGTTGATGAAAGCATAATGCACTTGCTGCTTCAGATAACAGTTACAGCCGTTCTAATGACAGACAAAACACTCCATCTCCGTCATTCTCTGGTCAAAAACATTATTAACTCCATTTGAGCTTGATTTTCATATAATGTTAAGTGCAAGCGTCTGATACAATACCAACGCTAACGACGCAGTGTTGTTAAATTATTTAATTTTTGCACCCCAAAAAAGTCTATATATTTGGCAGATGTAAAGCATACATGTGTATGTTTTTTGTGTTAGTCCATTTTTATTTTATTTTATTATTATTATAACCGCTCAGGGATGTTCAAGGAGCAACATGTTTGTGCATTTTCTAAAGATTTTAGTTCTGTTTTTGAATAAAGGGTTGGAAATGAATGCTTTTCTTTTCTTTTTTTAAAAAATCTGATTCATCGATTAATCGAAAAATTAATCGACAGATTAATCGATTATTAAGATAATCGTTAGTTGCAGCCCTAGTCAGAACATCAAAATAATGAAATGACAAATTGCAGGGATTACAGCATTTCATGAGGTGCACCCTAGGATACTTTTTAAGCAGTATGTTTGCTGAACATTTGTTGGCTGCTATTCCCTCACTATCTGATCAAACTTCACAATGTTAATGTTACTGCAGTTGTTGTTTTGTAAATAAATTAATGTTAATATTATAAATGAACTGCTCCATTATTATATGAGTCACTTTCACCCACACATTTTGTGTTTTAAGCACTGACTGAAAGTGGAATTCTAACTACATTTCAAAATAATGGGATAGGATTTGTCCATACAATAAAAGTGAACTACTCAGGAAATCATGTGTGATGGTAACAGACTCCGATTTTTGGCTTCAGACTTTGATTTCATCCAGTTTGAGACTATTTTAGAACATGCATTATTTTCATGTTTGTCACACAGCAACAAGGCACACGTTTCTGCGTGAGTTTGTTGTGATCAGAACGACTTTAAAGTCTGGTAGCATGTGATCCTCAGTCGTTTAGTGTATGATGGCCAGTTTTTCCTCTGTGACTATTACAAAGTCGGTAAGTGTATGACGCCCAGTGTTTTAAAATGTGTTCAGATTATAAGCAGCATGGGAGGCATGGGAAGTGGGGGTGCTGTTTTTTTTTCTGTGGGCAACTGTTTAATTGTTGGGAATATAAAAAAAAAAAAAATCGGAGTGTCTATTTAAGTGCAAATAGCCCGGTTGTTGGCAGAGGCTATTTACACTAACTCCACCCACAAACGTATGATTGGGATAGTCAAATTTTTCAAAATCACAACAGAAAAGCATTTATTTTTTAATAAAATTGAAGGAAATAATCAAAAAGTTGAAAATAAAGTATCGGGTAGGGTTAGGGTAGGTGTAGGGAGGGCTTTTGTCCCAATAAGGTGGCATCCATTTAATAATTAAAAAAAAAAAAAAAAAAAAAAAAAATTACACAATAAGTTATTGCATACTGTTTTATAATGTATTACAAAGCAGAGGTGCAGATAATTGCCACTATTTGCAATAAGTAATGTTTTTCTCTAATAATGTTTTTCGCCACAATTAATCATACCCTTTTATTCAATATTTGCAGTAAGTAATTAGCAGAATCCTGCTATTTTAACAGAATAAATAGAATCTAAAGCTATTTGCACGGTGTAAATAGCATATCACTAAACAAATACTGCTATTTTCACTGTGTAAATGGCCGCCCCCCCCGCGTGCGTACAGCACCCCCAACCTAAAACATCTTCCCGCGCCCCTGATAAGTCATGTAGTGTATTCCACCCTATAATACAGTTATGAAAAATCATGACAGTGATTAAACGATGACAGAATTTCCATTTTCAGTGAAAGTAAAAAAAAAAATGTAATGCATATATTTACAATTTTTGCTATATGCTCTAGATATAAAAACAACATTCTCTAAAGAAAATTTCCGCAAGTTTTCTCTATGTGAATAAACGACCATTACTCACCTCTCTTTTAGCTCATCTGTTAAAGATTTTAGATGTGACCGTGGTGACACACATCCAAAAGGGTTTGGGATCTGTTGACTTGTCTTCTCCTGTGCTGTGTGGTCACAAACTTTGACATTCTTCAAACTATGAAGGCTGTTGTTGTTTTCTGTAGGTTGGTGAATTTCATCAAAGCTAAGGGAGGAGATCTCACTGATGGAGGGCTCTGGTAAGTTTTGGAGCTGTCTGCAAACAAGGGAAGGAGTGCTTGATAGTAGAGGACGTTTATTTGGGAGCTGCTGGTCATCGCTATCATTGAAAGAGACCTCAGCCAGAGCCACACGGTTCTGTGAGCGTTTGCGGTTCTTGAGAGCAGTGTGATTCTTTGAGTCATGTTTATCCATGTAGAATGGCCTTCTGCTTGCAACACGCTTATTTTTGGAGAATGGAGGGAGGAAATCATCTGAGGAATCTAGCGTTCGGTGAAGAACAACAGACTAGGAGGAAAGGAAAACAGCCGGAAAGACAAGAACCCTGGTTTAACAGCAGTCCATCAGAATTTTCTCTCTTACATACAAAGTACCCCCAGCATACTGTTACTTACGATCCTCTTAGTTCGGATAGGTGCCGGAGGTCTTTTGCGTTGTGTAACAAATCTGCCCAAATGGGGAGGGTCTAATTCTTTCTTGGCACTACAGGGGTACAAAACAACATTTTACTTATGCTGACTGAGTTATGTAACACTACTGAGTTTCAGATTTTTCACAAAATGTATAACAAGCTTACCCAGCACATTCATCAGCAGATGTTTTTGGGAGGACTTCATTCTTCATCATCAAGGCGTCATCCTCATTTTCACTGCTGCTGAAAACGATTAATTGTTTATTTCGTTTTGCCTTTGTTGTTTGACTTCTCGCAGCTGTTGTCCTTACTGATGGTTTAGCATTTGCCTTTGCCTTTTTTCTGAAGAAACAAACAAAGTCATACAGAACAGTGAAGAAAAAGATAATAGCTGTTCAGTCTACTGAGAATTTCTAATGGGTTTTAGAATCTTAAAATTATGAGTAAAATAAGATCTAGGGTTCATGTCATTGAAAGTTGACAGAAACGTCTGCATTGAAATAATATATTCTCTGTGTTGATAGTTCATCTGTTCTACACAATGTGGTTGAGTTGTTTTGCCACAGTCCTGACCTGGATGATACGGACGGCATGTAGTTTTCCTCATCACTCTCTTTCTCCTTTATGGCAGTCATGCCTTTGCTCTTTGCAGCGTGGGAGCCTGTTTCTCTTACTCTCCTTAGAACAGAGAAAGGAATGAGAAAATGTAATGCATAATAACAGCTTGCCTCTAGAAAAGTTCAACCAGAGTTTTGTAATAAAAAATGGCAATGTTAATGAATAAATAGATGAGAGCATGTTTTACCGTTTCTTGGGATGTGTGATTTCTGATATGGACTGATCCGATGAGGGAGTGCTTGAAAAAGAGAAAGCTGCTTTCTTCAGGTCAGGGGAGAACCAAGGCTCTACCTTTCGCATTCTTTTACTGTACGTCTTGATAAACACTGGCCCATTTTTTCCTCTTGCATTCATCTTGGATCTTTACTACAAAGTAGAATTAAACCATTACTATATACAAATGGAGAAGCAAAATAAACAACTTGTAGCTTAAACTAGAACATGTACTAGCCAAAGCAAGGTCTTGTGTTAAAGTCCCTGGGAAATCATGAAGTGACCAAAAAGAAAAAAACGCAAATGTAATTCCTCTGCTAATGAATGCATGTATGAAGAATGTAACACTTCACAATAATGTTTAATTTGTTAATATTAATTAACTTAAACCATTTAGCATGACCTAACAATTTATAATACTTCTACAGCATTTATTAATATTATTTCATTTTAATTTCAAAGTTTGCGAACACATTTTAAGATCAAACATGGTATCTGTTAACATTAATTAATGCAATGTAAACTAACATGAACATTTTTATAAACCAACAAAGGTTAATAAAAGCTATAAAAATACATCACTCAATGTTAGTTCAGGTTAACAAATGAGAGCTTATTGTACAGCGACACCATAATTATAAACATTCCACCTCACAGTCTCCGAAATAAATGCATTTTGAATTTCACTGCATTTTAGTCTGTTACAAGACATCTTTACAGATGGAGATGACCTAAAAATCATCATGTTTTAGTCTAACTCGAAATGTAGATTTTCTAGAGATTTGTATAAACTGATCATTAATCCATGATCCCTTGAGACAGTGTGTGTACTAACACAAAAATGAAGGCACTAAAACACAAGCAGACAATGAACCTGAACGAAACACTCGAGAACAGTGACATTTCACTGAGTTTTTAAATATACACATTTTCAAGGCAAATGCCCTAGATCAGAACGGATCAAACGGTTTGTAGTTACTAAAAACAGACTTTCTAAATATAAATGATCTGAAATCGTTTGAAAATAAGTAGAAACAATTAATTAATTCTTGACTGCATACATGCATAAACTCGTTATACAGGAAACAACTGCACTACCATGCCCATAGTTTAAAAACCAAAAGCGTTATTATGTTGACAATTGCATTTACCTCAACAACTTATCAACATGTAGATCGCTTCTCAGGATTACTTAATAACGTTAGCTGTATAAGCAAAAAATGTGAAGTCTTCGATTACAGAACCAATGAACAATACTGAGGACCATAGCGATGAACCGCTTCACATTCAAACCTGAGAACAGTTGCTGATTGGCTTTTTCTTCTTCATGTGTAATGGCGGCTCGTTCCTTTGGAGCATTACCGCCACCTTCTGTACACTGTGGCTGGTTCCATCATCTAGCACTGCGCGTGCAGCTCTGTCTTATAAAATTAAAAAGTGCCTTAATTGTACATTAATGCACTGCTATGCAATGTAAACTAACATGAACATTTTTATTAACCAACAAAGGTTAATACAAGCTATAAAAATGCATTACTCAATGTTAGTTCAGCTTAACAAATGAGAGCTTATTGTACAGCGACACCATAATTATAAACATTCCACCTCACAGTCTCCGAAATAAATGCATTTTGAATTTCACTGCATTTTAGTCTGTTACAAGACATCTTTACAGATGGAGATGAACTAAAAATTCTAGGCATAGGTAAGCTGGAGGGGGCGCTAATGAGCGCACGTACTGCCGCTACATTTTAACAGGGTTGTGATCAAGAGTGGCACGTATTTGAGTAGCTGTTTTGAGAGTTTGATTTATTATTTGATCTTTTCAGGCATTTGAATTTTCATTTGAATTTTGTTAGGAAAAAACTTCCATAGGCACGGACACCCTGAAATATGATTGCCGCCCCCTCTGGATCCCCCAACATCATTGGGCTAGAGTACTGTCATTCTGACGATGCCTGTATGCCATTGGATCAGAGCGCTGTCAATTGCTGCGGATTTGGAGCACTCAACAGTGCCATTAGATCAACGGGTTCTGTCAGTGTTTTGGCAAGGTAAGGCTTTTTTTTTTTTGCCATGCAAGTTCAAAGGCCAATTTAAAATATTGGTACATAAAAAGTGCACAAAATCAGTATTTTGTTTAGGCAGTATTTTATGGAGGACCAAACCTGCAAAAACGATAAATAAATAAATACGCAAATAAATCCACAAAATAATACATAAATAAATAAATCTGCAAATAAATACATAAATAAATATATAAATCCACATATTCCTGTATAAATAAATATATAAATAAATGTGCGAGAAAATAAATAATTAAATAAATTAAACGAATGTTGGGGGGAATAATAATTTTAAAAAAAATGCTAAAGGAAATTCTAAACTTAAAGTTTTATTGGGGTCCCCCCCCCTCCCCCCCTCTTTCAAACGTTTATTAATTTTTGAATGTAGTTCAGTATTTATTTTTCCTCAACTCAACATGCTAATGAGGGGGTGTCTCTCAAGCATCAGAGAAGGCGGTCTTTATGCCACCATTGGTTGATCGTTATAAAAGTTCTGCGTTCGATTGTTTGCCTGCGCAACACATAACCTTGTATGAAAATATTGCAGTCGAACAGTTTGGCGGGAGTGTAGATCCATCATGGCGGAAAGAAGGTCGATTGCCCAGTTGCTCCAGGAGGCATTGACTACGTTTACATGGACATCAGTAATCTAATTATTTACCTTATTCTGAATAAGACAATATTATGATTAAGGTGTTTACATGAGTTGCTTTTAGAATAATCCTTTCGTGTTCCCTTTTTACATGTTATAGTACATAGATCGATTAATGGCATGCGTCATTACGTCACCACGCAACGTTATCCGACGTCCTCTCCAGAATTTCACACATAAACATATAGTTCGATTATGACTTTAGCTGGATTAAGGTAATCAAAAATCTCTGTTTATATGGTAGACTCTTAATCACAGTATTGTCTTAATCGTATTAAAATCGGAGTATTGATGGACGTTAGGTATACACCGGGAAATGATTTTGTTTAGGTTTATTTGACAACTGTAACTCAGATTTGTTTAAAATGATCGAATACTGTTGATATGTATGGTGCGTCCCAATTTGCCTATTTATACTATGCCCTAAACAGTATGTATCCTTTTTTGTGTAGAAAATGTACATATTTTTGGTTTGTAGCAGATTAGGAACGGTTTAGAACACACTACACTTAAACCTACCCCTTACAGGAAACTTTCTGACCTCAATTTAGGTCCCCACCATGACACGAGTCCCCATGAGTCTGTGTGTATTCAGGTCTGAACCCATGTGCTACA